>NC_084739.1:74872857-75125357 GCF_033978785.1 Entelurus aequoreus
TTTTAAAGTGATTTAGAGGTAGAACTGCTTGCTCGCATTAGCTGCATTGCTAGCCACCAATAACTAACACAAAATGTCAACAGACGTGGTCACTGAACTTTGTGGATGTGAAAAAAAAACTTCCATTCACCGTAAACAAATTCAAAATGACACCCATTTAAATTCATTACAAAGCATGACGAGTAGGTAATTATGCATTTGCGTGCGAAATAGTTTTTAAAGAGGAACTGCACTTTTTGAGGAATTTTGCCTATCGTTCACAATCATTATGAGAGACAACAATACAAAAGGTTTTTTGTTTTTTTGCATTCTAACATGTAAAAATCGTCTTGTTCTTGGTGGCTAGCAATGCAGCTAATGCGAGCAAGCAGTTCTACCTCTAAATCACTTTAAAAATGCATTCAAAAACCGTCAACAATATATTCATATATATATATATATATATATATATATATATATATATATATATATATATATATATATATATATATATATATATATATATATATATATATATATATATATATATATATATATATAAATTCCATGGTTTTCCTGAAATTCCCAAATTTCCAGGAACTTCTCGTTCAAATAAATGAACATTTTCAAAGTTCCCACATTTCTCACCGGATTCGAACCATTCCACCATCCACACACTCCACTCTCCCTGGAATTCCAAAAAATATATATTTTTTTAATTCCCTGGTTTCCTGAAATTCCCAGATTTCCAGGAACTTTTCATTCAAATGAATGAACATTTTCAAAGTTCTACAATTCCCACATTTCTCACCAGGTTCACACCGGTCCACCATCCACACACTCTACTCACCCTGGACATTCAAACTACAATTTTCCAAGTTCAAAGAAATTCCAGAAATTTCCAGAATTCCCGGTTTTCCAAAGCCCTATTTACACTGGTCCTCCATCCACCCACTCCACTCACCCCAGACATACAAACTACAATTTTCCAAGTTCAAAGAAATTCCAGGAATTTCTAGAATTCCCGGTTTTCTAAAGCCCTATTTCCACCCTTTTTTCTTTCGGCTTCTCCTTCTGCATTTTTTCAACCCCTTCCAACCATTCCACCATCAAAACAACCCACTTAGTTGGGGCATCAAAGTTATCTATCTTTTTTTCCTACAAATTCCTGGTTTTCCAAAAATTCCAGGAATTCCAAAATACCAAAATCTCAATTACAAAGGGTTTATTCAGCATCAACCCATTAATCTTGTCTAGGACAATTGTGATATCATATATATATATATATATATATATATATATATATATATATATATATATATATATATATATATATATATATATATATATATATATATATATATATATATATATTTAATTCCCTGGTTTCCTGAAATTCCCAGATTTCCAGGAACTTTTCATTCAAATGAATGAACATTTTCAAAGTTCTACAATTCCCACATTTCTCACCAGGTTCACACCGGTCCTCCATCCACCCACTCCAATCACCCCGGACATTCAAACTACTGTTTTTCAAGTTCAAAGAAATTCCAGAAATTCCCGGAATTCCCGGTTTTCCAAAACCCTATTTCCATCCTTTTTTCTTTCGACTTCTCCTTCTGCATGTTTCAACCCCTTCCAACCATTCCACCATCAAAACATCCCACTTAAATGGGACATCAAAGTTACCAATCTTTTGTTCATACAAATTCCCGGTTTTCCAGAAATTCCAGGAATTACGAAATACCAAATCTCAATTACAAAGTGTTACTACGTCAACATTTCTCGAAGAATTTCAAAAATTTTAGCACCAACCCATTAATCTCATCTAGGACAGAAACTTGCCATTGAAATGAAGGAACATTTTCAAAGTTCTACAATTCCCACATTTCTCACCGAGTTCGAACCGTTCCGCCATCCACACACTCCACTCACCGTTTTCCCAGTTTAAAGAAAGTCCAGAAATTCCCAGTATTCCCGGTTTTCCAAAGCCCAATTTCCACCCTTATTTTCTTTCGGCTTCTCCTTCTACATTTTTCAACCCCTGCCAACCATTCCTCCATCAAAACATCCCACTTAGTTGGGACATCAAAGTTACCTATCTTTTGTTCTTACAAATTCCCGGCTTTCCAGAAATTCACGGAATTCCGAAATACCAAATCTCAATTACAAGTGTTACTATGTCAACATTTCTCGACTGATTTAAAAAAAATCCAACACCAACCCATCAATCTCATCTAGGACAATTGTAACAGACATTTTGGATCACCTTGGATGCGCAGGTACATCAAGCCTCTACCTGCAGGTGAAGCGAGCCTGAAACACGGCTGTTCATTTTGTGGTGGCCATAATTGTATTAATTATTTCACAATTTCATTATTTCATGATTTATTTAATTATTTTACGTTTTAATTAATTCATGATGTAATTGAGTTATATAATTAAAATGTGTTTTAGCAGTCCATGCATTAATTTCATCTGTCACACTCGGACATCAAAGTCCAAGGGCGGATTGAAACATCTGATTGGTAGCCCAGCACTTCCACTCGGATCAGAGAGGCAATGATTGGACTACATTTGTGTAAGCCCCGCCCACTGACATTGATGGCTTACGTTGACTGACAAAATAAAATTCATGGCACAGAAGATTTAAAGCACTTTGAATCATGGTGCCATTTAAAAGTCATACCTAGATTGCAGAGGAGTACAACAATGTCAATCTGGGTATGTTAAAATACAGTGTTTTAAAATTCAGTGTATAAATATTCAGTGTTTTAAAATTTAGGGTATAAAAATTCAGTGTAAAAAAATGCTGCGTAAAAAATTTAGTGTAAAAATAGTGTACAAAAAATTAAGTGTAAAAACTTCAGTGAACAAAAAAATCAGTTTATAAAAATTCCGTGTGAAAAAAATTCAGATTACAAAAAATCAGTGTGTAAAAATCAGTGTCAAAAAATTCAGTAAACAATCAGTTTCCAACAATTCAGTGTATAAAAAAATCAGTTTAGAAAAAATCAGTGTAATAAAATTTTAGGGTGCAAAAAAATCGGTGTATAAAAAAATCAGTGTAAAAAAAAAATCAGTTTACAAAAATTCAGTGTATAAAAAAGTCAGTGTAAAAAAACATCAGTGTACAAAAAATCGGTGTATAAAAAATCAGTGTAATAAAATTTCAGGGTACAAAAAAATCAGTGTAAAAAAACATCAGCGTCCAAAAAAATCGGTGTATAAAAAGCCAGTGTAAAAAAAAATATCAGGAAACAAAAAAATCAGTTTCCAAAAATTCAGTGTATAAAAAAAATCAGTGTAATAAAATTTCAGGGTACAGAAAAATCAGTGTAAAAAAATATCAGTGTACAAAAAAATCGGTGTATAAAAAATCAGTGTAAAAAAAAAAATCAGGAAACAAAAAAACTCTTTCCAAAAATTCAGTGTATAAAAAAATCAGTTTAATAAAATTTCAGGGTACAAAAAAATCAGTTAATAAAAAAGTTTTGAGTAAAAAAAGTTCAGTGTACAGAAAAATCAGTGTTTAAAATTTCAGTGCAAAAATATTTGTTGCTTCAAAACTCGGGTTTACTAAAGCACCTCATTGGCTGGTTCTGAGACTGGATCGATTGTTTTAGCCTTAATTTACCGCAAGTAAGTCTTATTATTATTTTTGCAATATTTCTTAAATTTTTTACACTGACTTTTTATATAATTATTTTTTCACACTGAATTTTTAAACGTACACATTTTGTTCACAAAAGTTTATTCAATGAAAATGCCAGCATAATTTGATATACAAAAATTCAGTGTGAAAAAAAAGTTTTGGTATTAAGGACACAAATGAACCTGTTTATTCAGGGTGTCCAAAGCATACCCCATCATGGAGTTTACGTTCACACAGGAAGTTAGCTCGGTGGCGTAACGCTACCTTTGGTTGTTTATTAGCATGTTCAGCACTGGGGGCACGTGCTTGTAGCTTTAAATGTTTAAATGTCACGTGTGCCCTCGTCGTGGCATGCAAAGCGCAACATACTGTAACTGTGTCATTCTGCAAAGCCTGTATTATCAAACTTGTGTGACTTTAATCACGCAGACGGACACAAAACATATTGGACAAATCAGGAGGCGGGATGAGATTGTTTTTTTCAACGACACGACATGATTGGAGTGGCGACAAAGCTGATTTATCTCAAACTTAATCAAATCAAAGCAAACTTTCTCATCATTTCCTGCCAGCGGCAAACAGCGGGGCGTCGGCTTTGACCTCCGCTTTCTTTACACCTTGTTTGCCCCCGCCATGACTTTTTGTCGGCGAGGGCCGGGCAGCGAACCGCTAGCAGCCATGAGGCATTAGCTTAGCCCAGGTGTGTCCAAAGTGCGGCCCGGGAGTTATTTTGGGGTCCGTAGATACTTTTTTAACGGCCCGCGGCACTTTCTAATAATACTCTTAAAAAAACCCATCAAGGAGTGGAATAAAACAGCAAATAGGTGAAATGTAACGGGAAAAAGTTGTAATGTTGTCTCTACACTGCAAAAACTGAAATCTAAGTAAGATTAAATATCTCAAATAAGGGTGATATTTGCTTATTTTCCGTCTGACAAGATAATTCTTCTCACTAAGCAGATTTTATGTTAGAGTGTTTTACTTGTTTTAAGTGTTTTGGTCCTAAATGATCTCAGTAAGATATTACAGCTTGTTGCTGAGATTTGATGACCTATATTGAGTAAAACATGCTTGAAACTAGAATATCAATTGTTGCAAAGCTGTGTCATCAACACTCACAAGTATAAAACTACTTTTTTAAAGTAATAATTTCTTATTTCAAGCACGAAATAAAAAATCATGACTTTGACACAACTGTGTCTCATAATTAAACCGACAGTTAATATTTAAACATTTAACATGTGACATTTCAAAACAATTTTGAACAGAAATAGTTCATGCACATTCAGATAAATTCTTCAAAATTACAATAAAAAAAAATAATTGGCCGGGGTCCGGGCTGTAAATATATATATATATATATATATATATATATATATATATATATATATATATATATATATATATATATATATATATATATATATATATATATATATATATTGCTCACTAATTGACTGAAAGAGCACGCACTTGGCGCAATGACGTCATGTTATCGATGGGAAAATGCATTTTCAGACAATATGATTTGCCTGAGCGTTGCCTTTTTGCCTTTCCATTAAGAAAAATGAAGTAGTTTTCAGTATAAGTTTGCTGGTTTCAAGAAATGTAATGCTGAGCGCATATCATTATGTCAAGATAATGGCACTAGCATTTACCTAATTTAAGAATATTTTTCAACATATTGAAAAAAAAGGTCTCATATTTGTTTTTTCTATCAAGAAAAGTGCTCTTGTTATTAGTGAGAATATACTTATTTTAAGGTATTTTGGGGTTCATTGAGGTTAGCTAATTTTACTTGTTTTGGAAAGTCTTCACAAGCCAAATTTTCTTGTTTTATTGGCAGATAATTTTGCTCAGTTCAAATAAAATACCCCTCATTTTTGTATTTTTTTTTTCTTGTTTTTGAACACTGACTTTTTGCAGTGTAATAACACAAAACTGCCATGCAGGCAGGTTTTTTTTTTTTAAACTGTCATTGCTCCAAAAATAATAATGAATCAAAATGAATTATGAACTATTTACATATTTAAGGGTCCAATTACTTCACATCAAAATATTCCACTTTGAAATACTTATTAGGAAAACATTTTGTATAAAACAAACAAACACAAAAAAACATTTAAAAAACCATTATAAAATAATAAGGTATAATTGACGGTTAGAACTGGAGTTGATCTAGAGCAGGGGTCACCAACGCGGTGCCCGCGGGCACCAGGTCGCCGGTAAGGACCAGATGAGTCGCCCGCGGGCCTGTTCTAAAAAAATTTTTAAAAAATAAAATAAAATAAAAAATAAATAAATTATTTTTTATTTATTTTAGAAAAAATTAAATCTACATAGAAAAAACACAAGATACACTTTCAATCAGTGCATCAATCCAAACAACCTCCCCCATGCACACTCATCCACACCCACTCACACAAAAGGGGTTATTTCTTTCTGCTACCAATATTCTGGTTCCCACAACATAGACAACACATCTGCAAGGGACACAGTCCCTGAAGCACACATGATTGTATAGGCTGCTGGTCCACTAACATTTTCATTAATTACTATTTTTTATGTAATTATTTTTATATTGTTTTACTTTCTTTTTTATCCAAGAAAATGTTTTTTATTGATTTATCTTATTTTATTTTATTTTTTTTAAAAAGGGCCTTATCTTCAACAGACCAGGTTGTCAATAAAATTAGATTTGTTTAAAGGGTTTTTAAAACCAGGCCCAGTCCAGATAATGTCCAAGTCGGACTCAGCAACACACACCTTCATTCATGTACACAGGGAACACAACAGATTGCATATAATTTATAAACAAAATTACATTTTCAAAATAAGCATTTATGTACAGTCCAGATTATGTCCAGGTCACTCAAATTAGGGAACACAACAACAGATATCATATAATCTATAAACATAATTATACTTTCAAAATAAGCCTTTGAGGACTTCTCATCTTTTTTTGTAATGTTTTTTGGCATCATTATCGTTTTCAACCATGTAACTTTCTAAAGTTAGAAAATACTGAATAAATGTTTTAAAGAGAGTAATACTAAGTGAATATCCGTTTTTGGCCTTAAAAATAAACCTTTTACAGAGTACTATAATTAAATTGACTAAATCATGATTGTCAATGAACTCTCCTAAAATAACAGAAACCACATTAAGCTTCATAAACAAACCAATCCTTAAACACATTTTTTCAACTTCCACCCAAAACAAAGACACAATATGACAATACCAAAACAAATGCAGGGTGGATTCAGGCTCCTGACAACAAAATTGGCAATCATCTGACTCTGTCATATTCCATAATTTTAACATTTTCCTTGTGGGTAAGAAGTTATAAATAATTTTAATTTGAAAATAACGATTTTGCACATCGATAGTAGTTTTATAGATTAGTTTGAATATGCCATCCCATGGCAACGGGCAGTCAAAAAAGTCCTCCCATTTTCCATATGTGTTGTATGGGGCAGCCTTCAAATATTTCTTTATTAAATAAAAATGATATATTTTTCTATTTATTTTAGTTCCTTTTTGCCAACTAGAATTTCTTATTAGAGGTTTACAAACTAATAATTTAGTAGTTCCATAATTAATTATTTGTTTCCATCTTTTCCCAATTATTCCAGTTAGTTGATAAAATGAAAAGCTTGAGCAAGCATCACCACACATAGTTCTAAATTCATCATACTTCATAATTTTACCATTCTCATTGATAATATCATTGACAAAAATGATTCCTCTTTCAAACATATTTTTCCAAAAGAAAGGCTTTCCATCTATTACAATATTAGAGTTCATCCGTATTATCTGCTGCAAAATATCGTCTCTTTTTTCTGGCACATAAAATTGAAAACACCACTATGAGTGGATTGTTTCCTTTATGAACCCCGCCATGTTTCCCAGCAGACTCTCTACATAAGAAAAATGGGAGGGGATCACTTGTAAAAAAGGATACAATTTCTTTTGATACAGTACATGTTTTTTGTCCAACAGGACATTTGTGTACCACTCAATGTTTAAATACATCTTTGGAACAATTGATGCTTTTAAAGACAGACACATAGCTTCAAGGTTGAGAAGTTTCAGGCCCCCATATTCATACTCTTTGTACAAAACCTTTCTTTTAATCTTTTCTGGTTTGCCGTTCCAGACAAAATCGAAGACCCTCCGCTCATAAATCTTAAAAAAGTTTTGTGATGGAGCTGGTAATGACAAAAACAAATAAATAAATTGAGGAATAATTAACGAGTTGGCAATAGACATTTTACTATACAAGGTTAGGGATTTCCCTTTCCATAATTGCATAATTTTGTCCAGCTTTCTTAGTCGATTATCATAATTTACTGAGCCTAGATCTTCCAGATTTTCTGGGACAACAACACCAAGTATGTTAACTGGTCCATCTGTCCACAAAACAGGCACTTTGCATTCCATTCGAAAGGATATTCCCTTTAGATTTCCGATCCTTAAAATTTTACATTTATCATAATTAAGCTTAAGGCCAGATTGCTGTGAAAATATGTCCAAAAGATTAAGAAGGTTCTGCAAACAATGAGGACAAATCTTATCTTTGTGAATCAGCCTTTTCTGACATGAACTTCATCAAGAACAAACACAGAACACGCCTCACTGATGCACATCTGCAAGACTCACTCAGAGTTGCAGTGTCAAGTTACACACCAGAGTACAACACACTAGTTAACAGCATGCACTGCCAGGCTTCCCACTGACTGACAAAGAAACAGATAACAGATTTGGTGTCCAGTTCAAAGTGTGACATGATTTAAAAATTTGAGAGTTTACTTTTGTATTTTACACGAGTTATTATTTGTACAAACATGGTGCAAAGTAATTCATGATTTGTTAAAAAATGTTAGTGGCTAGCTAGTTAAAATGGGATATTGTCTTAGAAGTGATCATTTGAAAATGTTCAATTTGAAAAATGTGCACTTAGAGAAAATATAAAAATAAAGTGTTGCATATTGATATTTATCTGTTTCTATATTTATTTATTGTGAGAAATCATTAAGATGATCAGTGTTTCCACAAAGATAAATATCATTAATTATTAATAATAACAGAGTTAAAGGTAAATTGAGCAAATTGGCTATTTCTGGCAATTTATTTAAGTGTGTATCAAACTGGTAGCCCTTCGCATTAATCAGTACCCAAGAAGTAGCTCTTGGTTTCAAAAAGGTTGGTGACCCCTGATCTAGAGATTTGAGGGTAAACAAAAAAAGTAAAATAAAAAAATATTAAAGTGTGATTTATTTTTTTCTAACCTGTTAATTGTATTGTTTTTTTCTAACCTGTTAATTGTATTGTTTTTTAATTACCTGTCAATTGTATTGGTTTTAATAACCTTTTAATTTATTTATGTATTTACAGTGTTAATATATTTAGTTTTTTTGTATTAACAATTTAATTAATGAATTGATTTATTTACAGTATAAATTGTATATTATTTTGCTAATCTGTTAATTGTATGTTTTTTTAATAACCTGTTAATTGTATGGTTGTTTTTTTCTAACCTGTTAATTGTGTTTTTTTTTAAAATAAACTGTTAATTGTATTGTTTTTGCTAACCTGTTAATTGTATTGTTTTTTTAACAACCTGTTAATTGTATTGTTTTTTTTAATAACCTGTAAATTGTATTGTTTTTGCTAACCTGTTAATTGTATTGTTTTTGCTAACCTGTTAATTGTATTGTTTTTCCCGCTAGGACACGATTAGCGCAACGAGCCGCCACTCAAATCACTTAATGCACGATTATGGAGGCCAGGCGGCCTCCTTTAGCCAAATGACTGTTGATATTTGCTTTTAATTCAAGCAATCCACGACAAGACTCATTAACATGCTGCCAGATTAACGACCTCCAAGCGGAGTTATCCGCCTCTTAATGCCTTTCACGCACATAATCCCCGCTAACTTGGACTGCAGCTACAATGACATCAAGAGAACACGAAGACATGTTTTACTCCTTTTTTACTTCCTTCACCTTCTGCTCCACATCTCTGGCTGCCACCATGCCTCTCAATAATTAACAAGTCATTAATAATACCTCTCAATAATTAACATATCATTAATTATACCCCTCAATAAATCACAAATCATTAATTATACCTCTCAATAAATCATAAATCATTAATTATATACCTCTCATTAAATCATAAATCATGAATTATACCTCACAATAATTAACAAATAATAATTATACCTCTCAATAAATCACAAATCATTAAGGATACCTCTACACATCTATGTAATACATCTTATTAACACACCATAAACTATACATCTAAATAATACACCTGTAATAATCTGTTGGTGGTGAACCCCAAGATGCAGAGTTGGCAGACGTGGCGCAGGAAAACATGACTTTAATGTTAAAATGCAGGGAAAACAGGAACCAGGAGACAGGAAACAGGAAACAATCATTGAGCCCTGACTGGAGGGCGAGGTAGGCATAAATAGCAGCCAGCTGATTGACAACAGGTGTGGCCAGGCTGCCAATCGGCAGCCGGTGAGGGGAAACAGCACTCAGGGAGCCAAGCAGGAAATAGAACCAAAATATGAGCGCTCACAGGAAATAAACACCAACCAAGGAAAGAAAACCCGACGTGAATGTGACAGATCGTGACAACACCTGTAATAATACACCTTATTAACACACCATATACTATACATCTAAATAATACACCTGTAATGATACACCTTATTAACACACCATACAATATACATCTAAATAATACACCTGCAATGATACACCTTATTAACACACCATAAACTATACTGTACATGTACATAACACACCTGTAACTATACACCTTATTAACACACTATAAACTATACATGTAAATAATAAACCTGTAATAATACACCTTATTAACACACCATAGACTATACATTTAAATAATACACCTGGAATAATACACCTTATTAACACACCATAAACTATACATCTAAATAATACACCTATAATACACCTTATTAACACACCATAAATTATACATCTAAATAATACACCTATAATACACCTTATTAATACACCATAAACTACACATCTAAATAATACACCTGTAATAATACACCTTATTAACACACCATAGACTATAAATCCAAATAATACACCTGTAATAATACACCTTATTAACACACCATAGACTATAAATCCAAATAATACACCTGTAATAGAACACCTTATTAACACACCATAGACTATACATCAAAACAATACACCTGGAATAATACACCTTAATAACACATCATAAACTATACATGTAAACAATACACCTGTAATAATACACCTTATTAACACACCATAAACTACACATATAAATTATATACCTGTAATTATACACCTTATTAACACACCATAAACTATACATCTAAATAAAACACCTTATTAACACACTCTGAACCATACATTTAAATATACACCTGGAATAATACACCTTATTAACACACCATAGACTATACATCTAAATAATACACCTGTAATAATACACCTTATTAACACACCATAGACTATACATCTAAATAATACATCTGTAATAATACACCTTATTAACACACCATAGACCAGGGGTCACCAACGCGGTGCCCGCGGGCACCAGGTAGCCCGTAAGGACCAGATGAGTAGCCCGCTGGCCTGTTCTAAAAATAGCTCAAATAGCAGCACTTACCAGTGAGCTGCCTTTATTTTTTAAATTGTATTTATTTACTAGCAAGCTGGTCTCGCTTTGCCCGACATTTTTAATTCTAAGAGAGACAAAACTCAAATAGAATTTGAAAATCCAAGAAAATATTTTAAAGACTTGGTCTTCACTTGTTTAAAAAAATGCATTATTTGTTTTACTTTGCTTCTTATAACTTTCAGAAAGACAATTTTAGAGAAAAAATACAACCTTAAAAATTATTTTAGGATTTTTAAACACATATACCTTTTTACCTTTTAAATTCCTTCCTCTTCTTTCCTGACAATTTAAATCAATGTTCAAGTAAATTTATTTTTTTATTGTAAAGAATAATAAATACATTTTAATTTAATTCTTCATTTTAGCTTCTGTTTTTTCGACGAAGAATATTTGTGAAACATTTCTTCAAATTTATTATGATTAAAATTCAAAAAAATTATTCTGGCAAATCTAGAAAATCTGTAGAATCAAATTTAAATCTTATTTAAAAGTTTTTTGAATTTCTTTTAAAATTTTTGTTCTGGAAAATCTAGAAGAAATAATGATTTGTCTTTGTTAGAAATATAGCTTGGTCCAATTTGTTATATATTCTAACAAAGTGTAGATTGGATTTTAACCTATTTAATCAAAATTCTAAAATTATCTTAATCAGGAAAAATTACTAATGATGTTCCATAAATTCTTTTTTTAAGTTTTTCTCTTCTTTTTTTCGGTTGAATTTTGAATTTTAAAGAGTTGAAATTGAAGATGTTGAAGACTATGTTTCAAAATGTAATTGTCATTTTGTTCGTGTTTTCTCCTCTTTTAAACCGTTCAATTAAGTGTAAATATCATTAATTATTAATAATAACATAGAGTTAAAGGTAAATTGAGCAAATTGGCTATTTCTGGCCATTTATTGAAGTGTGTATCAAACTGGTAGCCCTTCGCATTAATCACTACCCAAGAAGTAGCTCTTGCTTTCAAAAAGGTTGGTGACCCCTGCCATAGACTATACATCTAAATAATACACCTGTAATAATACACCTTATTAACACACCATAGACTATACATCTAAATAATACACCTGTAATAATACACCTTATTAATACACCATAGACTGTACATCTAAATAATACACCTGGAATAATACACCTTATTAACACACCATAGACTATACATCTAAATAATACACCTGTAATAATACACCTTATCAACACACCATAAAATATACATGTAAATAACACACCTGTAATTATACACCTTATTAACACACCATAGACTATACATGTAAATAATACACCTGTAATAATACACCTTATTAACACACCATAAACTACAAATATAAATTATATACCTGTAATTATACACCTTATTAACACACCATAAACTATACATCTAAATAAAACACCTTATTAACACACTCTGAACCATACATTTAAATATACACCTGGAATAATACACCTTATTAACACACCATAGACTATACATCTAAATAATACACCTGTAATAATACACCTTATTAACACACCATAGACTATACATCTAAATAATACACCTGTAATAATACACCTTATTAATACACCATAGACTATACATCTAAATAATACACCTGGAATAATACACCTTATTAACACACCATAGACTATACATCTAAATAATACACCTGTAATAATACACCTTATTAACACACCATAGACTATACATCTAAATAATACATCTGTCATAATGCACCTTATTAACACACCATAGACTATACATCTAAATAATACACCTGTAATAATACACCTTATCAACACACCATAAAATATACATGTAAATAACACACCTGTAATTATACACCACAAAGTGTTAAATAATGTGGTGCTTAAGAATAAACTTTAAATGCTGGTAATACACTAAAATAGCCCAAACTTCAACTTAATGGCTGATAGTTTTATGCTAACGATGCGAATGAGGATAACGATGCTAACGATGCTAATGATGCTAATGATGCTATTGCTCGTCAATGATTGTCATTAAGCAAGCGCACGCTGGCTGACGACGACGAAGGCGATGATGAAGAGGTCGGCCGGAGCGTGTCGAGAAGAACGGGAGGTCAGTGTTTGACCTGTGACCGGGGGGTTCAAGGGTCAAAGGTGCGAGAAAGTGTGCGAGCAGATGGCGCGACCGCGCAAGGTCAGCAAGGAGCAAATAGACTCCCCGCCACTGGCATCGCACGCGGCTTAGCGTGGCACGCGCGTGGCACGGTGTCACATGACGGCAGACCCCCGTCACATGACGGCGGCGCCAAACAAACAGTCCAGACACCCGTTGCCCATTCGGGAGTCATTAGCCATTAGCGCTAATGGCCGCCAGACTGTAGCTTTCTCTGCTTGTTTGTCTGGCTTGGCAGATTACACACAAATGGAAATGGGGGCCAAAGGGGGGCCACGGGGGGGCCCGGCATGTGTGTGTGTGTGGGGTCATAAAAGGTAAATGTGCTCCAGACTTGCAGACTCTAATTGAAAACTTTAATCCTGACCCACAACTTGTTTACACCACTGAATTAGGTTAATCTAGTGCGCATATTTGCATAAATGTGCATTTATGAATAATTAGTGGGCCACCGGGAGGCTGTCGCTGGAGCCCTGGGGGGGCACAGTGGGGGGGCACTGAGGGGGAGGGGGCGGGGTCACGGACGCGTGTCCAGACAATTGTTGCCGTTGACAACAATGGAGGAGGCGACACAATGAAGCCGTCTGCTGCTATCGCTTTCAACATGACGTCGTCGCTAGCATCGCAGCGCTATGCCAGCTACCGTGATGATAACAATGCTAATAATGCTAATAATGCTAATAATAATAATAAAATGATCATCTTAGAGCGTAACAAGTGGTGCTGTCAATCAAAGTGAGTGACAGAAAACAGTCGCACCTTCTGCCGCCTTCGTCAAACTGCCCTCCTGGGGGACACGCCCACTTTTTTCCCTCCAAAATCACTGCTTTTATCCTCCTCCTATTAATTATGTGTTAAAAGCACGCTCACATCGAGGTGATCGTTGCATGCTGCTAAAATCACTCTAACACTCCTTTTCACTGCAATTAAATGTCGCCAAAAAAACAAAAAAATACATTTAGTGCAATTAAATGTATCTAAAAATAATACAAGCCCATATCAGTGCAATTCAAAGTATCCATTAATAATAAATAAAACATTTAGTGCAATTAAATGTATCTAAAAATAAAAAATAAAACCCTATTTTTAGTGCAATTAAATGTATCTAAAAATAATAAATTAAATCCCATTTTAGTGCAATTAAATGTAATAATAAATGATAAAATAATAAAAGCCCATATCATTGCAATTAAATGTATGTAAAAATAATAAATTAAATCCCATTTTGGTGCAATTAAATGTATATATAATAATAAATAAAAGCCCATTTCAGTGCAATTAAATGTATCTAAAAAATAATAAATTAAACCCTATTTTAGTGCAACTAATGTATCTAGAAATAATGAATTAAACCGCATTTTAGTGGAATTAAATGTAACTAGAAACAATAAATAAAAGCCCATTTTAGTGCATTTAAATTGATCTAAAAGTAATAAATTAAACCCCATTTGCTGCAATTAATTGTATATAAAAATAATAAAAGCCCATCTCATTGCAATTAAATGTATCTAAAAATAATACAAGCCCATATCAGTGCAATTAAATGTATCTATTAATAATTAAAAAAAACATTTAGTGCAATTAAATGTATCTAAAAATAATAAATAAAACCCTATTTTAGTGCAATTAAATGTATCTAAAAATAATAAATTAAATCCCATTTTAGTGCACTTAAATGTAATAATAAATAATAAAATAATAAAAGCCCATATCATTGCAATTAAATGTATCTAAAAATATATATATTTTTAAACATTTAGTGCAATTGAATGTATCTAAAATAATTCATAAAATCCCATTTTAGTGCAATTAAATGTATCTAAAAATAATAAATTAAATCCCATTTTAGTGCAATTAAATGTATCTAAAAATAATGAATTAAACCCCATTTTGGTGCAATCAAATTGATCTAAAAGTAATAAATAAAACCCCATTTGGTGCAATTAAACGTATCTAAAAATAATAAAAGTCCATTTCATTGCAATTAAATGTATCTAAAATAATATATAAAGTCCATATAGTGCAATTAAATGTATCTAAAAAATAATAAATATAAGCCCATTACAGTGCAATTAAATGCATCCAAAAATAATTGATAACCCCATTTTAGTGGAATTAAATGTATCAGAAAATATAAAATAAAGAACAATTTTAGTGAAATTGAATGTATCTAAAAAAATACTAAACAAAATCCCATGAACTACAATTAAATGTATATAAAATAATGAATAAAAGCCAATTTTAGTGCAATTAGATATTTTAAAAAATAGTAAAACAATAAATGTCCATTTCAGTGCAATTAAATGTATCTAAAAATAATAAATAAAAGCTCATTTAATGCAATTAAATGTATCGAAAAAATAATAAATGCCCATTTTAGTACAATTAAATGTATCCAAAAATAATAAATAAAAGCCTATTTGGTGCAATTAAATGTATCTAAAAATAATAAATAAAAGCTAATTTAGTGCAAAATATATTTAAAAATTATTTTAAAAAGCCTGTTTTAGTACTATTAAATGTTCCTAAAATAATTGATAAAAGCCCATTTTAGTGCAATTAAATGTATCTAAAACTATTAAATAAAAGCCCATTTAGTGCAATTAAATGTATGTAAAAAAAATAATAAATAAAGCCCATTTAGTGCAATTTAAATGTATCTAAAAAAGAATAAACAAAAACCCATTTAGTGCAATTAAATGTATCTAAAACTATTAAATAAAAGCCCATTTAGTGCAATTAAATGTATGTAAAAAAAAAAAAAAAATAAAGCCCATTTAGTGCAATTTAAATGTATCTAAAAAAGAATAAACAAAAACCCATTTAGTGCAATTAAATGTATCTAAAAAATAATAAATAAAAGCCCATTTTAGTGCAATTAAATGTATGAAAAAAAAAATAAATAAAAGCCCATGTAGTGCAACTATATGTATCTAGAAATAATAAATAAAATCCCATTATAGTGCAATTATATGTATGGAAAAATTATAAATAAATACATGCCCATTTCAGTGCAGTTAAATGTATCTAAAAATTATAAATAATAACCCATTTTAGGGCTGATAAAATATATGTACAAATAAAAATTTGAATCAATTTTGTAATACTAATAAAATGTATGTTAAAAAAATAACCTAAAATGTCCTGCAGTCACCTCAAAACCACATGTTAGGGATAATAACATGTATGTACATATGAAAAATAAAATCCAGTTTTAGTGCAAATAAAATGTATCTAAAAATGTAAAATAAAACCCTGTGTTAACATGAAAAATTTATTAACAAATACAAAAATAAAACCATATTCTAATGCTAATAAAATGTATTCAAAAATAATAAATAAAACCCCATTTTAGAGCTAGTAAAATACTGTGGCCAACCGCAAGGAGAGGAAGGAGATGGTGGTGGCGGAGGTGACGAGGATGGAGGAAGAGCGCTATAAGATCAAGGCCGTGTCGCAGGGCCGACAAGGAAGGTGGACAACCTGGGAGGGAGTGGTCAACCGGAACATCAGCTGGTCCGACCTGTGGAAGATTCCACAGGCAAGGATCAGCTTCCTTATTCGTTCAACCTACGACACGCTTCCCTGTCCTCGTAACCTTCACCAATGGTTCGGGAACGAGGAATGCTGCTCACTCTGCAATGCTCCCAACGCAAGCCTCCAGCACATCTTGTCGGGCTGCAAGACCGCACTCTCTCAGGGGCGCTATAGATGGCGCCACGACCAGGTCCTGAGGAAACTAGCGGAGGTGCTGGAGGGGTGTCGACAGGGCAGCAAAGAATCACCACCAGCAGAGAACCATACCAGCTTTGTCACGGAAGGGGGGGGTCAAAGATACATCAGGCCAAGAGAGACAGCAGCAAGGCCCTTTTCCCCAGACCAGGAGTGGGACATGAGGGTTGACCTCAATAGGCAGCTCCGGTTCCCCACGGAGATCACCACTACATCTCTCCGCCCGGATATTGTAGTGTGGTCCAGCAAGGCAAGAGTGGTGCACCTTATTGAGCTGACCGTACCATCGGAGGAGGGGATCGAGGCCGCCTTTGAGCGCAAGAAGGCCAAGTACTCGGAGCTGGCTGCTGAGTGCCGGGAGGCTGGCTGGAAGACAACCATCTACCCAGTAGAAGTTGGCTGCCGAGGCTACGTGGGGCTGTCAACCACACGCCTTTTGAGGGACGTAGGAGTGACTGGAAGAAAGCTGAGAAAGGCCATAAAAGATCTGGCAGAGGAGGCCGAGAAAGGCAGCTTTTGGCTCTGGCTGAGGAGGAAGGACAGGAGCTGGGGAAAGAACAACTAACCCCGATAACAGCCGCAGGGTGTAACAGCTATCAGCTGCAGGGGGTGACAGGGAGACGTCCCTGTCACTGCTCCGCCACCAGGAGACGTTCCAGGATTAAAGGAGTGAAACGTTGGTGAATGGTGGTTCCTGGCTGATGACCCTGCAGCTGACCCGTGGGCACTGGAGGAGGTGCGACAGGCAGCAATGCCAAGCAGGAAATACTACCTACCTGTTCATTAACAGAAGTTCTGGAAACCCCAGTGACTACTGTGAACAGGGCAGTTGGAGTCCAGGGAAGACTGGAGGACAGCCAGGAAAGACTGGATGGCAGCAGGGAAAGACCGCACCGGGAGTGGACGGCTAGTTACCCAACCCACTGGTCTCTCGCAAGAGGGACACCCACCTTAACTACGAAGAAATCAAGGAAAAAACAACCCGCAGGCCCTCCGAGAGGCGGGATGAAAGATGGGCCTAACATGACGGACCACACGGTAACGACGATGGCAACGGAAACGGATAACGAGAACATCAGAACTCCAGTTAATGAGGAGAAGATCCTCCGAAAGTGTGCTTGCGGATGGGAAAAGGTGACCACGTACAGGGGACTGCGAATCCACCAGGGGAAAGCAAAGTGTGGTCAGAGAGGCCAACAGCAACCTTGCACCGCGGCAGCGGGTGAGACAAGAGGGACCAGAAGCCAGGTAGAAAACCACAGTGCTAACGGACCCAATGTTGCTGAAAGCACAGATGGCACAGAGGAAGAAAGCCCCTCGGTGGAGGCTGAGCCCCCACGTGAGCACCAAGACCCAATCTCTACCATCTCACACAGAACAGAGCCACAAGCAGAGACCAAGAAACCAGCAAGAAGGAACAAGCTCAAATGGCCAAAGGCAAATGAAGCAGAGGCATGGCGTACTTTGGATACAGACCTGACCAAGATCCTGGAGGAAAGGTTGCATGGAGGTGCCGAAGCTAAGCTTAACCTGTTTGGGGACATTATATACCAGACCTGCAAAGACAGGTTTGGTGAAATTATCTCCAAGCAGAGGACTGCCCCAAGGGAAATGGGGAGGAGGGAAAAGGAGATCGACGAGCTTGTGCGAAGACGCCGACAACTCCGCAAGAACTGGAGGAAGGCAACCCAGCCAGAGAGAGAAGGTCTGAAAGTCCTGTGGGAGGAGGTCAGGCAAAGGCTATCCAGGCTCCGCAGAGCTGAACGCATCCGCAAGCGTAGCAAACGGAAGCAGAAAGAGCGAGCCAGCTTCTTCAAGGATCCCTTCAAGCACGCCAGACAACTGCTGGAGGAGAAAAAGTCCGGGAAGCTCGAAACCACCAGGGAGCAAATGGAACAGCACGTCAAAAGGCAGTACAGTGATCCGCTAAGAAACGTCCCATTAGGAACACCAGGGTACGTGCCCCGGCCTGCGCCACCGACAGCTGAATTTAACATCATGCCCCCCAAGCTCAGCGAAGTTAGGCAAACCGTGAAGAAGGCAAGGTCCTCATCAGCACCAGGCCCCAATGGAGTTCCCTACAAGCTCTATAAGAACTGCCCCAAGGTACTTGAACTGCTCTGGTATCTAATGAGAACTGCCTGGAAAAAGCAACTCATTCCAGCGGAGTGGCAAAGGGCTGTAGCGGTATTCATCCCGAAGGAAGAAAACTCCAAAAATATCGGCCAATTCAGAAACATCGCCCTGCTGAACGTAGAAGGAAAAATCTTCTTCTCAGTGCTGGCCAGAAGGATGACCACCTACCTGCTAGAGAATTGCTACATCGACACCAACTGCCAGAAAGCAGGAGTTCCAGGTTTCCCAGGATGCGTAGAGCACTCTACGATGATCTGGGACCAGATCCAGAAGGCCAAGCGGGAGAAGACCGACCTGCATGTCATCTGGCTCGATCTCGCCAACGCGTACGGATCGGTCCCACACCAGCTGATCAACTACGCCTTGGAGTTCTTCCACATGCCACCCTGCATCAAGAACCTGGTAGCGCTTTACTTCAGCGATCTGCAGATGTGCTTTGCCCTCCAGGACTTCACCACCGGGTGGCAGCATCTAGAAGTGGGAATTGCAATGGGGTGTGCCATTTCTCCAATCTTGTTCGTGGCAGCCTTTGAGATAATCCTCATCGGAGCAAGGCAAATGGTTGGAGGAATCAAAACACCATCTGGTCAGAGGTTACCCCCATTGAGGAGCTATATGGACGATGTCACCAGCCTCCTTCAGACAGCAGCATGTACATCTCGACTGCTGAAAAGGGTGGATGAGTTGACATCATGGGCCAGAATGAAGATCAAACCCTCCAAATCCCGTAGCCTGTCACTCAGAAGGGGAGTCAGAAACGACAACACCATCTTTGTCGTCGGGGGAGAGAAAATCCCCCTCCTGTCTGAGCAACCCATCAAAAGCCTGGGGAGGCAGTACACTGCAGAGCTGTCCGATAAACAGATGGGGAGGACTGTCATGAAACAACTCACGGACGGCCTGGCAAGGATCGACCAGAGCCAACTCCCTGGAAAGTACAAGGTCTGGTGCTACCAGTTCATACTCTACAGGAGGGTGATGTGGCCTCTGAAAATGAGCGAGATCCCCTCATCTGCCGTGAGTAAGATGGATGGAAAAGCCAACTCATTCATCAGAAAGTGGCTGGGACTACCACGGTGCCTTTCAGAAACGGGCCTCTTTGGGAAGAACGCACTGCAGCTGCCACTGCAGTCTATCAGTCTGGGCTATATGCAGGAGAAGTCCAGGCTGGTCCTCGAACTAAGAGAGTCCACTGACCAGTCAGTAAGGAACGCCAATGCCAAGGTTCCCACTGGCCGAAAGTGGAAAGCCCAAACTGAGGTTGACCGAGCTGTCAGTAGGCTGCATCACCAAGAGCTCATGGGCAGAGTCCAGGCAGGAAGAGCAGGGCTAGGATGGGGAGAAGCGCCTCGGTTCTGGTCTAAGGCCAACCGCAAGGAGAGGAAGGAGATGGTGGTGGCGGAGGTGACGAGGATGGAGGAAGAGCGCTATAAGATCAAGGCCGTGTCGCAGGGCCGACAAGGAAGGTGGACAACCTGGGAGGGAGTGGTCAACCGGAACATCAGCTGGTCCGACCTGTGGAAGATTCCACAGGCAAGGATCAGCTTCCTTATTCGTTCAACCTACGACACGCTTCCCTGTCCTCGTAACCTTCACCAATGGTTCGGGAACGAGGAATGCTGCTCACTCTGCAATGCTCCCAACGCAAGCCTCCAGCACATCTTGTCGGGCTGCAAGACCGCACTCTCTCAGGGGCGCTATAGATGGCGCCACGACCAGGTCCTGAGGAAACTAGCGGAGGTGCTGGAGGGGTGTCGACAGGGCAGCAAAGAATCACCACCAGCAGAGAACCATACCAGCTTTGTCACGGAAGGGGGGGGTCAAAGATACATCAGGCCAAGAGAGACAGCAGCAAGGCCCTTTTCCCCAGACCAGGAGTGGGACATGAGGGTTGACCTCAATAGGCAGCTCCGGTTCCCCACGGAGATCACCACTACATCTCTCCGCCCGGATATTGTAGTGTGGTCCAGCAAGGCAAGAGTGGTGCACCTTATTGAGCTGACCGTACCATCGGAGGAGGGGATCGAGGCCGCCTTTGAGCGCAAGAAGGCCAAGTACTCGGAGCTGGCTGCTGAGTGCCGGGAGGCTGGCTGGAAGACAACCATCTACCCAGTAGAAGTTGGCTGCCGAGGCTACGTGGGGCTGTCAACCACACGCCTTTTGAGGGACGTAGGAGTGACTGGAAGAAAGCTGAGAAAGGCCATAAAAGATCTGGCAGAGGAGGCCGAGAAAGGCAGCTTTTGGCTCTGGCTGAGGAGGAAGGACAGGAGCTGGGGAAAGAACAACTAACCCCGATAACAGCCGCAGGGGGTAACAGCTATCAGCTGCAGGGGGTGACAGGGAGACGTCCCTGTCACTGCTCCGCCACCAGGAGACGTTCCAGGATTAAAGGAGTGAAACGTTGGTGAATGGTGGTTCCTGGCTGATGACCCTGCAGCTGACCCGTGGGCACTGGAGGAGGTGCGACAGGCAGCAATGCCAAGCAGGAAATACTACCTACCTGTTCATTAACAACTGTATGTACAAATTACATACAGTGGGTACGGAAAGTATTCAGACCCCTTAAAATGTTTCACTCTGTTCCATTGCAGCCATTTGCTAAAATCAAAAAAGTTCATTTTATTTCTCATCAATGTACAATCAGCACCCCATCTTGACAGAAAAAATCAGAAATGTAGAAATGTTTGCTCATTTGTTAAAACATAAAAAACTCGAAAATGTACATAAGTATTTAGAGCCATTGATCAGTACTTTGTTGATGCACCTTTGGCAGCAATTACAGCCTCAAGTATTTTTGAAAATGATGCCACAAACTTGGCACACCTATCTTTGGACAGTTTCAACCATTTTTCTAAAGCTCCATCAGGTTGGATGGGAAGTGTTGGATGTCTCTGTACATTGCTGCATTCATCCTATAGTCTCCCAGTTCCTGCTGCTGAAAAGCATGATGCTGCCACCACCATGCTTCACTGTAGGGGTGGTGTCCTCCAAACATGACACCTGGCATGCACGCCAACGACTTCAAACTTTGTCTCATCAGACCAGAGGATTTAGTTTCTCATGCTCTGAGAGTCTTTCCGGTGCATTTTGGCAAACTTTTGACTAAGAAATGGCTTCCGTCTGGCCACTCTACCATACTGATTGGTGGATTGTCCTTCTGGAAGGTCCTCTTCTCTCCACAGAGGAACGCTGTAGCTCTGACAGAGTGGCCGCTGGGTTTTCCGTTACCTCCCTGACTAGACTAAGATGAATGCAGAAATGTACAGAGACATCCAACACTTCCCATCCAACCTGATGGAGCTTGAGTGGTGCTGCAAAGAGGAATGGTTGAAACTGTCCAAAGATAGGTGTGCCAAGTTTGTGGCATCATACTCAAAAAAGACTTGAGGCTGTAATTGCTGCCAGAGATGCATCAACTAAGTATTGAGCTAAGGGTCTGAATACTTATCTACATATTATTTTAGAGTTTTTTATTTTTAATAAATTTGCAAACATTTCTAAATTTCAGTTTTTTTGTCAAGATTAGGTGCTGAGTGTACACTAATATGAAATACAATTATTTTTATTTTTATTTTAGCAAATGGCTCCATTGAAACAAAGTTAATAATTTAAAGAGGTCTGAATAATTTCCCTTCCTACTTTGGGTATATATATATATATATATATATATATATATATATATATATATATATATATATATATATATATATATATATATATATATATATATATATATATATATATACACACACATATATATGAGTGTGAGTATGCTTATATAGCGCTTTTCTCTAGTGACTCAAAGCGCTTTACATAGTGAAATAAATATATATATATATATTTCATATATATATATATATATATATGCATATACACATACATATATGTACAGTATGTGTATATATATACAGTGTATGTATATATATACACAGTATATGTATACATATATATATATACACACATATACACATACTTACATATATGTATGCATATATACATATACCTATACTATACTATACAGTATACACATATATATATATATATATATATATATATATATATATATATATATATATATATATATATATATATATATATATATATATATATATATATATATATATATATATATATATATATATATACATATACATATACATATATATATATATATATATATATATATATATATATATATACAGTATATATACATACATATATATATAAATATATATATCAATCAAGAATTGTGACATCATCATTATCATCAGGACAGCGTGGCTCAGATGGTTCAATTCCAGCTTCGGCCAGACTACTCAAGCCGTTGTGTCCTTGGGCAAGACACTTCACCCACATTCACTCACTGTGTATAAATGTGAATGAATGTGTGGTAGTGGTCGGAGGAGGAGGAGGCGCAAATTGGCAGCGTCTGTCTACCCCAGGCAGCTATGGCTCCAAATGTAGCTTATTATATGTTCATTATTATTATCAATATTAATAAATGTCGCTTACCACCAATCAACGTGTTTATTATCATTGTAATAATTGTATGTAATGTAATGTAGCTTACCACTATCACACTGTTCATCATTATTAATATTTTTAATAAATCTAGCTTACTACAATTATTATTATTATTATTGTTATTATTAATACATGTAGCTTACCACTATCACTGTGTTTATTGTTATTGTTAATAAATGTAGCTTACCACTATCAATGTGTTTATTATTATTATAATTATAAAGAATGAAGCTTACCACCATAAATGTGTTTATTATATTAATAAATGTAGCTACTTACCACCATCAATGTGTTAATTATTAATATTATTATTGAATATAGCTTACTACCATCAATGTGTTCATTATTATTATTATTATTATTATTAAATGTAGCTTACCACTATCAATATGTTTATTATTATTAATATTAAATGTATCTTACTATTGTCAATGTGTTTATTATTATTATTAATAAATATAGCGTACCACTATCAATGTTTTCCATATCAATATTATTATTATTATTAAATGTAGCTCACCACCATCAGTGTGTTTATTATTATTATTAATAAATGTAGCTTACCACCATTAATGTGTTTATTATTATTATCATTAATAAAGGTAGCTTACCACCATCAATGTGTTTATTATCATTGTTATTATAAAATGTAGCTTACTACCATCAATATGTTCATTATTACTATTAATATTAAAAGTAGCTTACCAACATCAATGTGTTTATAATAATTATTATTATTAAATGTAACTTACCACATCAATGTATTCATAATTATTATTATTATTATTAAATATAGCTTACATCATCATCGTGTTCATGATCATTAATAAATGTAGCTTACCACCATCAATGTGTTCATGATTATTATTATTAATAATTAATGTATCTTACTACCATAAATGTGTTCATTATTATTATTAATATTAAAAGTAGCTTATCAACATCAAAGTGTTATTTGTTATTGTTATTATTATTATTAAATATAGCTTACTACCATCAATGTGTTCATTATTATTACTATTATTATTACTATTATCATTAAATGTAGTTTACCACCATTATAGTGTTCGTAATTTTTATTTTTATTATTATTATTAAATGGAGCTTACCACCATCGTGGTGTTCATAATTATCAATAAATGTAGCTTACCACCATCAAAGTGTTCATTATTATTATTATTATTAAATGTAGCTTACCACCATTAACATGTTTATTATTATTATCATTAATAAATGTAGCTTACTACCATCAATGTGTTCATAATTATTATTATTATTGATAAATGTATCTTACTACCATAAATGTGTTCATTATTATTATTAATATTAAATGTAGCTTATCAACATCAAAGTGTTATATATTATTGTTATTATTATTATTAAATGTAGCTTACTACCATCAATGTGTTCATTATTATTACCATTAT
The DNA here is from genome assembly GCF_033978785.1 of Entelurus aequoreus. NCBI lineage: Eukaryota > Metazoa > Chordata > Actinopteri > Syngnathiformes > Syngnathidae > Entelurus > Entelurus aequoreus. Next base: position 74,898,154 of record NC_084739.1, read on the forward strand.
TATTACTATTATTATTAAATGTAGCTTACCACTATCAATGTGTTCATAATTATTATTATTATCATTAAATGTAGCTTACCACCATTATAGTGTTCGTAATTATTATTTTTATGATTATTATTAAATGGAGCTTACAACCATAATGGTGTTCATAAATATTATGATTATTATTAAATGTCGCTTACCACCATCATGGTGTTCATAATTATCATGATTATTATTAAATGTAGCTTACCACCATCAAAGTGTTCATTATTATTATTATTATTATTAAATGTAGCTTGCCACCATTAACATGTTTATTATTATTATCATTAATAAATGTGGCTTACTACCATCATGGTGTTCATAATTATTATTATTATTGATCAATGTATCTTACTACCATAAATGTGTTCATTATTATTATTAATATTAAATGTAGCTTATCAACATCAAAGTGTTATATATTATTGTTATTATTATTATTAAATGTAGCTTACTACCATCAATGTGTTCATTATTATTACTATTATTATTACTATTATTATTAAATGTAGCTTACCACTATCAATGTGTTCATAATTATTATTATTATCATTAAATATAGCTTACCACCATTATAGTGTTCGTAATTATTATTTTTATGATTATTATTAAATGGAGCTTACAACCATCATGGTGTTCATAATTATTATGATTATTATTAAATGTCGCTTACCACCATCAATGTGTTCATAATTATTATTATTAATAAATGTATCTTACCACCATCAATGTGTTCATAATTATTATTATTATTAAATGTAGTTTACCACCATAAACATGTTTATTATTATTATTATCATTAATAAATGTAGCTTACTACCGTCAATGTGTTCATAATTATTATTATTATTAAATGTAGTTTACCACAATCAACGTGTTTATTATTAATATTATCATTAATAAATGTAGCTTACCACGTGAATGTGATCATAATTTTTATTATTAATTATAATTAAATGTAGCTTACCACCATCACTGTGTGAATGTGGGGGAATGGAAGACGGCTTCTCAGATCTCTGTGAAGCGCTATTAGCGTCTAGAAAAGTGCTAGATAAATGTAATCCATTATTATCATTGTGACGATTATGATCTGACTGTCTGCAGGTAGCAGCACTGACACAGGTGTCACCAGGTCAAAGGTGAATGTACACACTGACACAGGTGTCACCAGGTCAAAGGTGAATGTACAAAGGCTCGCAGTGAAGGCAAGCGCGGAGGATGAAAAGATCAGGGCAGAAAAGAGAATAGAAAAAAGAAGAGTTTAATCTGAAAGATTATTGAAACGTAAACAATCAGTGTGCTTCTTCAAATAATCGTCATAATCCTACACGTCAACATAACGTTTGCTCAAAAAACCTTTTCATCTGCACTTCAACACAATCAGGTCCTGCGTGTGTGTGCATGTGTGTATGTGTGTGTGTGTTGTAGCGACAACAACGAAGCGTCAAAGCGTGATGACATCACCGCACGTCTTTTAACGACGCCACAGAAGAAGAAGATGGTGTCGGCGTGCGGTGACCTTTGCCCCGCGCTGAGGTGCGAGGCCGTCCCTCGCCCGCCACTTGTGCGCCCGGGAGACGGCCCGAGCGGAAGTTTTGGGACGCCAATCCCGGGTTTTTGAAGGCCAAATGCGGTTTAATCCCCGAGGATTGACCGTGTGTGTAGAAATGGTTTTAAAAAGCAATTAGAGCAATCTTCTTATCAGAGATAATTAAAGCAAATTTAAGGCTGTTTTTTTATTTATCTCTAATCTCTCTTTTTTTGTGTGCTTCCCAGCCAAAATGAAATACGCGGATTAGAGAACAAATATTATACAGACGTGCAAACTTTCACTGCAACGTGGGTGTAAAAAAAAAATACACTACAGACATTGGCGAGGAGGAGAATAATTGTAATTACTAATGTTTTTTGCACATTTAAAATTATCTAATGTATATTTATATCATTATTTTAATTTGTACTTGATTTATTGTCATGGCTGTTCTTTAGTTGTACTTATTGTATTTCTAATAATCGCATTGTCCTGTTACAAGGATACCAACTGTTACTTTGACTTCTTTTAAATAAATGTATGTAAAAAGCTATCAAACGTATAAATAAAATGTTCCGCAGTCACTTTAAAACCCTGTTTTAGTGTAAATACAATTTCTCTACAAACGAAAAAAAAACTATCCAACTTTAATAATAGTAAAATGTATATTCAAATACAAAATAAAAGCTTGTTTCCGAGCTAATAAAATGTATCCAAACATAAAATATTCCACGGACACCTTAAACCCTGTTTTAAAGCTAGTAAAACATGTCAAAAATTTTTAAAAAATAAAACCCTATTTAAGCTCTGATAAAATGTATCTGCAAACAAACAATAAAACCTAATTTCAGTGCTAATAAAAAGTATTCATATATATAAAATAAAACCTTGTTTTAGCGTGAATAACATATCTCGACAAATGAAAAATAAGATAAAATTTTATTGAGAATAAAATGTATATTCATATACAAAAATAAAAACTTGTTTTAGTGCTAATAAAATATACGTACAACTAAAAAATAAAAGCCTGTTTCCGAGTTAATAAAATGTATCCAAACATAAAATTTTCCACAGACACCTTAAACTCTGTTTTGAAGCAAGTAAAATTTGTCTAAAAATTCTACATAAAACCCAATTTAAGCTGTAATAAAATGTATCTACAAACAAAAAATAAAACCTTATTTTAGTGCTAATAAAAAGTATTCATAAATAAAAAATAAAACATTGTTTTAGTGTGAATAACATTCCTCTACAAATGAAAAATAAAATTACATTTTATTGCTGGCAAAATGCATAATCAAATACAAAAATAAAGCCTGTTTTCGAAGTAATAAAATGTAGCCAAACATAAAATATTCCACAGACATCTTAATTAAACCCTGTTTTAAAGCTACTGTGTCTAAAAAATCAAAATAAAACCCTATTTAAGCTTTAACAAAATGTATCTACACACATGGGGCGGTATGGCTCGGTTGGTAGAGTGGCCGTGCCAGCAACTTGAGGGTTCCAGGTTCGATCCCCGCTTCTGCCATCCTAGTCACTGCCGTTGTGTCCTTGGGCAAGACACTTTACCCACCTGCTCCTAGTGCCACCCACACTGGTTTAAATGTAACTTAGATATTGGGTTTCACTATGTAAAGCGCTTTGAGTCACTAGAGAAAAGCGCTATATAAATATAATTTACATCACAAAAAAAAAATCTTATTTTAGTGATGATAAAAAAGTATTCATAATTAAAAACTTGTTTTAGTGTGAATAAAATTTCTCTACAAATGAAAAAAAAAATCTAATTTTAATGCTAGTAAAATATATATTCAAATACAAAATAAAAGCTTGTTTCCGAGCTAATAAAATGTATACAAACATAAAATATTCCACGGACACCTTAAAACCTGTTTTAAAGCTAGTAAAATATGTCTAAAAAATTTTTTAAATAAAACCCTATTCAAGCTCTAATAAAATGCATCTGCAAACAAACAATAAAACCTAATTTCAGTGCTAATAAAAAGTATTCATAAATAAAAAATAAAACCTTGTTTTAGCGTGAATAACATTTCTCGACAAATGAAAAATAAAATAAAATTTTATTGAGAATAAAATGTATATTCATATACAAAAATAAAAACTTGTTTTAGTGCTAATAAAATATACGTACAACTAAAAAATAAAAGCCTGTTTCCGAGTTAATAAAATGTATCCAAACATAAAATTTTCCACAGACACCTTAAACTCTGTTTTGAAGCAAGTAAAATTTGTCTAAAAATTCTAAATAAAACCCTATTTAAGCTGTAATAAAATGTATCTACAAACAAAAAATAAAACCTAATTTTAGTGCTAATAAAAAGTATTCATAAATAAAAAATAAAACGTTGTTTTAGTGCGAATAACATTCCTCTACAAATGAAAAATAAAATTTTGTTGCTGGCAAAATGTATACTCAAATACAAAAATAAAGCCTGTTTTCGAGGTAATAAAATGTAGCCAAACATCAAATATTCCACAGACATCTTAATTAAACCCTGTTTTAAAGCTAATGTGTTTAAAAATTCAAAATAAAACTCTATTTAAGCTCTAACAAAATGTATCTACACACATGGGGCGGTATGGCTCGGTTGGTAGAGTGGCCGTGCCAGCAACTTGAGGGTTCCAGGTTCGATCCCCGCTTCTGCCATCCTAGTCACTGCCGTTGTGTCCTTGGGCAAGACACTTTACCCACCTGCTCCTAGTGCCACCCACACTGGTTTAAATGTAACTTAGATATTGGGTTTCACTATGTAAAGCGCTTTGAGTCACTAGAGAAAAGCGCTATATAAATATAATTCACTTCACAAAAAAAAAATCGTATTTTAGTGATGATAAAAAGTATTCATAATTAAAACCTTGTTTTAGTGTAAAAAATTTTTCTCTACAAATGAAAAAAAAAATCTAATTTTAATGCTAGTAAAATGTATATTCAAATACAAAATAAAAGCCTGTTTAAGGGGAAATAAAATGTATCCAAACATAAAATATTCCACAGACAACTTGATTTAAAGCCAGTAAAATTTGTCGAATTTGTTTTTTATAAAACCCTATTTAAGCTCCAATAAAATGTATCTACAGACCAAAAATAAAACCTTATTTTAGTGCTATTAAAAAGTATTCATAAATTAAAAATACAACTTTGTTTTAGTGTGAAAAACATTTCTCTCCAAATGAAAAATAAAATCAAATTTTATTGCTAGCAAAATGTATATTCAAATACAAAATAAAAGCCTGTTTCCGGGCTAATAAAATGTATCCAAACATAAAATATTCCACACACCTTCAACCCTCTTTTAAAGCTAGTAAAATCTGTCTAAACATTTAAAATAAAACCCCATTTAAGTTGTAATAAAATGTATCTACAAACCCATCATCCATCCATCTTCTTCCGCTTATCCGAGATCGGGTCGCGGGGGCAGCAGCCTAAGCAGGGAAACCCAGACTTCCCTTTCCCCAGCCACTTTGTCCAGCTCTTCCCGGGGGATCCCGAGGCGTTCCCAGGCCAGCTTAAATAAAATGTATCTACAAACAAAAAATAAAACCACATTTTTGTGCTAATAAAAAGTATTCATAAATAAAAAATAAAACGTTGTTTTAGTGTGAATAACGTTTCTCTACAAATGAAAAATAAAATCCAATTTTATTGAGAATAAAATGTATATTCAAATACAAAATAAAAACCTGTTTCAGTGCTAATAAAATATACTTACAACCAACAAATCAAAGCCTGTTTTAGTGCTAGTAAAATGTATCCAAAAATAATATACCCCGCAGTAACCGATTCTAGTCCCGATAAAATGTATGTAAATAAAACCCTGTTTGAATGCTAGAAAAAATTGTCTAAAAATCAATATTTAAGTGCTAATAAAATGTATCTACGGTATAGACAAAATATAAAACCTTATTTTAGTGATGGGAAAATGTAGCTACAAAACCCAAAACCAGTGAAGTTGGCACGTTGTGTAAATCGTAAATAAAAAACAGAATACAATAATTTACAAATCCTTTTCAACTTATATTCAATTGAATAGACTGCAAAGACAAGATATTTAATGTTCCAACTGAGAGACCAAATTTTTAAGCTTCTCAGGTGGAATTCTTTCCCATTCTTGCTTGATGTACAGCTTAAGTTGTTCAACAGTCCGGGGGTCTCCCTTGTGCTATTTTAGGCTTCATAATGCGCCGCACATTTTCAATGGGAGACAGGTCTGGACTACATGCAGGCCAGTCTAGTAGCCGCACTCTCTCACTACGAAGCCACGTAACACGTGCAGAATTTGGCTTGGCATTGTCTTGCTGAAATAAGCAGGGGCGTCCATGAAAAAGACGTTGCTTGGTTGGCAACATATGTTGCTCCAAAACCTGTATGTACCTTTCAGCATTAATGGTGCCTTTACAGATGTTACCCATGCCTTGGGCACTAATACACCCCCATACCATCACAGATGCTGGCTTTTCAACTATAACAGTCCGGATGGTTTTTTTCCTCTTTGTTCCGGAGGACACGATGTCCACAGTTTCCAAAAACAATTTGAAATGTGGACTCGTCAGACCACAGAACACGTATCCACTTGGCATCAGTCCATCTGAGATGAGCTCGGGCCCAGCAAATCCGGCGGAGTTTCTGGGTGTTGTTGATAAATGGCTTTTGCTTTGCATAGTAGAGTTGTAATTTGCATTTACAGATGTAGCGACGAACTGTAGTTACTGACAGTGGTTTTCTGAAGTGTTCCTGAGCACAGGTGGTGATACCCTTTACACACTGATGTCGCTTTTTCATGCAACTGAGGGATCGAAGGTCACGGGCATTGCCGCTTACGTGCAGTGATTTCTCCAGATTCTCTGAACCTTTTGATGATATTACGGACCGTAGATGGTGAAATCCCTAAATTCCTTGCAATAGCTCGTTGAGAAAAGTTGTTCTTAAACAGTTCCTCAACTTTCTCAGTCTTTTTTGCCACTTGTGCCAGCTCTTCCAAGCTCAGTGGCCTTGTGGTTAGAGTGTCCACCCTGAGACTGGGAGGTTGTGAGTTCAAACCCCGGCCGAGTCATACCAAAGACTACAAAAAATGGGACCCATTACCTCCCTGCTTGGCACTCAGCATCAAGGGTTGGAATTGGGGGGTTAAATCACCAAATGATTCCAGAGCGCGGCGCACACTGCTGCTCACTGCTCCCCTCACTTCCCTGAGGGTGGAACAAGGGGATGGGTCAAATGCAGAAGACACATTTCACCCCACCTAGTGTGGGTGTGACAATCATTGGGACTTTAACTTTAAATGAGCTAATATTTGCATAAAATAACAAAGTTTACCAGTTCCAACGTTACATATCTTGTCTTTGCAGTCTATTCAATTGAATATAAGTTGAAAAGGATTTGCAAATCATTGTATTCTGTTTTGATTTACCATTTACACATTGTGCCAACTTCACTGGTTTTGGGTTTTGTACAAATAAAAAAATAAAACCCTGTTTTAGTGCTATAAAATGTATGTAAAATTAACTAAAATGTCTTGCAGTCACCTTAAAACCTTATTTTAGTGATGATAATATGTATTTCCAAATGAAAAGTAAAATTCAGTTTTAGCATGAATAACATAAGCAAACATTTTTGTTGAATTCTAGTAAAATGTGTTTTAAAAAATCTATCTCCAAACAAAACGTAATTTTAGTGCTACTAAAATTTAACTGTGAATAAAAAATAAAACCCTGTTTTTGTGCTAATAAAATTTATTAACAAATACAAAAACAAAACCCTGGTTTAGTACTAGTAAAAAGTATCTAAAAATGTAAAATAAAACCCTGATTTTGCAGGGATAAAATATATTAAGAAATACAAAAATAAAACCCTGTTTTAGTGCCAGTAAAATTTATCTAAACATGTAAAATAAAGCCTTTTTTTAGCACAAATAAAATTTATTAAAAAATACAAAAATAAAATCCTGTTTTAGTGCGCGTGAAATATATATATAACTAATAAAATGTATGAATAAAATGTCCAGCAGTCATTTTAAAACCCTGTTTCAGTGTGAATGAAATTGTTCTACAAATGAAAAATAAAATACAATTGTATTGCTAATTAAATGTATGTTCAAAATGTATGTTCAAATACAAAATAGAAGTTTGTTTCAGTGCTAAAAAAAGGTATCGGAAATTAAATATCACTTTGAACTCTATTTAGTTCTAATAAAATGTATGTATAAATAAATCCCTGTTTTAATGCTGGTAAAATGTGTCTAAAAATAAATAAATAAAAACCCTATTTAAGTGCTAATAAAATGTATCTATGAGCAAAATATAGAACATTATTTTAATGCTAGTAAAATGTATCTACAAACAAAAAATACAACCCTGTTTTAGTGTTAGTAAAATATATCACAAATAATCTAAAATGTCACCTTAAACCATATTTTAGTAAAATTAACATGTTTACAAATGAAAAATAAAATGCAGTTTTAGTGCTAATTAAATGCTTTTATACATTTTAAATAAAACCCTGTTTTAGCACAAATAAAATGTATCTACAAACAAAAAATTTAAAAGTATTTTACTGCTAATAAAATGCATCTACGATACCAATTGTCATTTTGACTATTTTGAAATAATTGCTATTGTAATTATTCTTCTTTTTTGTGTTCTTTAATACCATTTGTTTATAATGAGATAAGTTATTTTTAATATACATGGTGCTAATGAAATAAATGTATACGACACAGGTGGCCCGGGGACCGGATGTGGCCCGCCACATCATTTAACGTGGACCGCGAAAAACTGGAAATAATATGTGTCAAAAAAGTACAGTATCTTTTCGTAATACATTCGGTTTTTCCATTTTGACTGAAAAACATTAATGTACTGCATGAAAATGCATGCCTTTCAAACCCAAATATGATATAACATTGCAACATATGTCAACATACTTCCCAAACAGTTGTTTTGTCAAAATGAAAATATAGTTAAAAATCTGCTTGACTTAAGATTTCAAAGCAACTTATCCATCAAAGTGTACACTAAAAATGACAGTCGATTTTACGGTAAAAATTTACAGTGTTTTTACAGCATATTACTGTAAATTGAATGAAACACAGGTAACATTTTGTTGACTGAGCTGCCAGATTTTTTCCTACAAAAAACAGTAATACTGTTTTCCTTTTACTGTACTATGATGCAAAAGAACCCCACTATAATTTACAGTGAAATCTGGTGACTTTTTTTTACTGTAAAAGCTAAATTTTTTTCTTACAGTGTAAGTAAAAAAGATATACTAATCGAAAGCATATGGGCAAATTGATATAAAACACTTTCCAAACACTTGTTTTGTCAAAAGAAAAATAGTTAAAAATCTGCTAGACTTAAGACAGGGGTCCCCAAACTTTTTGACTCGGGGGCCGCATTGGGTTAAAACAATTTGGCCGGGGGCCGGGCTGTGTATATATATATATATATATACATATATACATATATATATATATATATATATATATATATATATATATATATATATATATATATATATATATATATATATATATATATATATATATATATAGCGCACTTTCCGTTCGCGCAATGATGTCACGTTATCGATGAGAAAATGCATTTTTTAGAATATAATTTGCCTGAGCGGCTAGGAGACACTGTGAGTAGCAAGCGGTACAAAGTGGATAAGAAAAGACAGAAAAAAAATTATATATATATATATATATATATATATATATATATATATATATATATATATATTTTTATACTTGGGACTTCCCGCGGCCCTGATTTTGGACGCTGGCAGGCCGGATTCGGCCCGCGGGCCGTAGTTTGGGGACCCCTAACTTAAGATTTCAAAGCAACGTATACATCAAAGTGTACACTAAAAATGACAATCGATTTTACGGTAAAATTTAGTGTTTTTACAGCATATTACTGTAAATTGAATGAAACACAGGTAACATTTTGTTGACTGATCTGCCAGATTGTTTCCCATAAAAAACAGTAATACTGTTTTCCTTTTACTGTACTATGATGCAAAAAATTTTTACAGTGTTTTTACATCATATTACTGTAAATTGAACGAAACACATGTTGACTGAGCTGCCAGATTTTTTCCCATGAAAAAACAATAATACTGTTTTCCTTTTCCCTTTTTATGATGCAAAAAAACAATATAATTTACAGTAAAATCTGGTGACTTTTTTTTACTGTAAAAGCTAAATTTTTTCTTACAGTGTACGTGAAAAAAATATAATAATCAAAAGCATATGGGCAAATTGATACAAAACATTCTTTCCAAACAAATATTTTGTCAAAAGAAAAATTAAAAAATCTGAACATGACTAAAAATTACAATAGATTTTACGGTAACATTTATGGTGTTTTTACAGCATATTACTGTAAATTGAATGAAACACAGGTACAATTTTGTTCACTGAGCTGCCAGATTGTTTCCTATAAAAAACAGTAGTACTGTTTTCCTTTAATGATGCAAAAAAAACACACTATAATTTACAGTAAAATCTGGTGACTTTTTTTTTACTGTAAAAGCTACATTTTTTTCTTACAGTGTACGTAAAAAAAGATATAACAACCGAAAGTATATGGGCAAATTGATATAAAACATACTTTCCAAACAATTGTTTCCTCAAAAGAAAAATAGTTAAAAATCTGAAAATGACTAAAAATGACAATAGATTTGAAGGTAAAATGTGCAATGTTTTTACAGCATATTACTGTAAATTGAACGAAACACAGGTCAAATTTTGTTGACTGAGCTGCCAGATTTTTTCCCCATCAAAAAAACAGTAGTACTGTTTTCCTTTTACTGTACTATGATGCAAAAAACACCACTATAATTTACAGTAAAATCTGGTGACTTTTTTACTGTAAAAGCTAATTTTTTTCTTACAGTGTACGTAAAAAAGATATAATAATTGGAAGCATATGGGCAAATTGATATAAAACATACTTTCTAAACAAATGTTTTGTCAAAAGAAAAAGTAAAAAATCTAAACATGACTAAAAATGACAATGGATTTTACGGCAACATTTTCGGTGTTTTTACAGCATATTACTGTAAATTGAACGAAACACAGGTAAAATTTTGTTGACTGAGCTGCCAGATTTTTTCCTATAAAAAACAGTAGTACTGTTTTCCTTTAATGATGCAAAAAACCCCCACTATAATTTACAGTAAAATCTGGTGACTTTTTTTTACTGTAAAAGCTACATTTTTTTCTTACAGTGTACGTAAAAAATGATATAACAATCGAAAGCATATGGGAAAATTGATATAAAACATACTTTCCAAACAATTGTTTCCTCAAAAGAAAAATATTTTAAATCTGTTTGACTTAAGATTTCAAAGCAACGTATCCATCAAAGTGTACACTAAAAATGGCAATAGATTTTACGGTAAAATTTAGTGTTTTTACAGCATATTATTGTAAATTGAAGGAAACAGATACAATTTTGTTGACTGAGCTGCCAGATTGTTCCCCATAAAAAACAGTAGTACTGTTTTCCTTTCACTGTACTATGGTACAAAAAAAACCCACTTTATAATTTACAGTTAAATCTGGTGACTTTTTTTTTTACTGTAAAAGCTACTTTTTTTCTTACAGTGTACGTAAAAAAGATATAATAATCGAAATCACATGGGCAAATTGATATAAAACATACTTTCTAAACAATTGTTTTGTCAAAAAAAAAAAAGCTAAAAATCTGCTTGACTTAAAATTTCAAAGCAACTTATCCATCAAAGTGTTCACTAAAAATCACAGTAGATTTTACGGTAAAATTTACAGTGTTTTTACAGCATATTACTGTAAATTGAACGAAACACAGGTTGACTGAGCTGCCAGATTTTTCCCATAAAAAAAAAAATAGTACTGTTTTCCTTTTCCCTTTTTATGATGCAAAAAAAACAATATAATATACAGTAAAATCTGGTGACTTTTTTTTTACTGTAAAAGCTACATTTTTTCTTACAGTGTACGTAAAAAAGACATAATAATCGAAATCATATGGGCAAATTGAAATAAAACATACTTTCTAAACAATTGTTTTGTCACAAAAAAAAATTGTTAAAAATCTGCTTGACTTAAAGTGTTCACTAAAAATTACAGTAGATTTTACGGTAAAATTTACAGTGTTTTTACAGCATATTACTGTAAATTGAACGAAACACAGATTGACTGAGCTGCCAGATTTTCCCCCATAAAAAAACAACAGTACTGTTTTCCTTTTCCCTTTTTATGATGCAAAAAAACCAATATAATTTACAGTAAAATCGGGTGCCTTTTTTTTTACTGTAAAAGCTACATTTTTTTCTTCAGTGTACGTAAAAAAGACATAATAATCGAAATCATATGGGCAAATTGATATAAAACATACTTTCCAAACATTTGTTTTGTCAAAAGATTTTTTTTTTTAAATCTGCTTGATTTAAGATTTGAAAGCAACTTATCCATCAAAATGTATACTAAAAATGAGAATCGAATTTACGGTAAAATGTACAGTGTTTTTACAACATACTCTTGTAAATTGAACAAAGCACAGGTTGACTTAGCTGCCAGATTTTTTCCCCATAAAAAACAGTAGTACTGTTTTTCCTTTTACTGTACTATGTTGCAAAAAAAAAAACTTTTTAAAATACAGTAAAATTTGTTGCCATTTTTACTGTAAAAGCTACATTTTTTCTTGCAGTGTACGTAAAAAAGATATGATAATCGAAATATATTATTTGCTGTTACAAGCGGACATAATGTGGCCCTCGATGATTGAACACCCCTGGTGTTAAATGGACTTACAATATATTTTGGTATATTATTATTATCATCATGCACGCACTGCATGGTGTGATGCTAACAACTGCTGATGAAATAATATTATTGGTGTTCACAAATCTGACATGTATTCTTTGTGATATTATTATCACGATTGTTGTGCTCGGTGGAAGAGAAAGAGCACAAATTAAAAAAGTCTTCTTCAGAGAAAATCCTGATCGGATTGAAAACATTCAAATTGGTGCAATTAATCCTCCCAGATTGACACGACACATCAGGCCCCGCCCCTACAGTGAAAGCTCGCCTCTCATTGGTCGTGGTCCTGATCCCCCGGGGACCCGAGGCCCATAAAGGTGGCCCGTTGACCCGGCGGGTCCCGGTCCTCGTCTTCTGCATCCCTCCTCCTCATCATCATTATTATTATCATCATCATGGCGGTTCGCGAGGACGTCAGCGAGGAGACTTCTAAGGTCAAGTTGTTGTCTTCCGCCTTCGGGAGTGACAAGTCCAGACTCCACGGTTCTGGGTTCCGGTCCAAAGGGTTCGCCATCACGGACTTGCTGGGTCTGGAGTCGGACTTGCAGGCGGCGCGCCAGCAGCCCGGCGGGCCGCCCGGCTCCGGCTCGGCGGCGGCGGTCGAGCCTCAGGGCCCCGGCGGAGTCCTCGGGGGCGGCTTCTCGTTCCCGGGCGGCTCGCTTCCGCTGGGTCTGGGCTTCCTGTGCAGTCTGGCGGCCCAGCAGCCCCCCGGGGCGCCGTGCTTCCTGCCCGGACACCTGCCCCTCCTCCAGGCCCGGCCCGACAGCCACTACCTGCACAGTCTGGAGGCCCAGAGGGACGCCTTCTCCGGTACGACCCCCAACCCGGCCTAACCTGGTCCCGACCCGCTTCCATGCACTTTCTAGTTTTCTCAATGTATTTTTATTTTTTATGTCAATATTGTTTTGTTTTCTTCTTTTTCCACGGACACGTCGTGACGCCATCACTGAAAAATCTTTTGATTTGTGCCGCAGATGAGGAGGTTCTGTCCGACCACAACGAGTCCAAAACTTGTGGAAGTTCTCAGAAGAGGAAGAAGCGCCGACACAGGTGAGGACCACCTGTGGGAATCTTTGGGCACCAATCCATTGCTTCCCATTCCTGAAGTGACGATTCGACTCAGAATCGATTTAAACCAGGGGTGTCCAAAGTGCGGCCCGGGGGCCATTTGCGGCCCGCAGCTAATTGTTCATTCATTCTGGAAATACTATTAAAAAAATAAAAAAGAACATTAAAAAAAGTGGAATGAGGTGAAATCTAACGAGAAAAAGTTGCAATGTTGACACAAAAGCTGCCATGCAGGCTGTTTTTTTCTTTTGTCTTTCTTCATTTTTCTTTTTTTGCCATTGCTCAAAAAAAAAAAATAATGACAAAAAATCCATGTTATAATGAATTATTTTCAGAGCTCCAATTACTTCAGATATTTCACTTTAAAATGTTTTATGTGGTAAATATTGCATGTATTGTGTAGTAGCTAGGGATGTCCGATAATGGCTTTTTGCCGATATCCGATATTGTCCAAATCTTTAATTACAGATACCGATATCAACCAATACCGATATCAACCGATATATACAGTCGTGGAATTAACACATTATTATGTCTAATTTGGACAACCAGGTATGGTGAAGATAAGGTACTTTTAAAAAAGTTATAAAATAAAATAAGATAAATAAATTAAAAACATTTTCTTAAATAAAAAAGAAAGTAAAACAATATAAAAACAGTTACATAGAAACTAGTAATTAATGAAAATTAGTAACATTAACTGTTAAAGGTTAGTACTATTAGTGGACCAGCAGCACGCACAATCATGTGTGCTTACGGACTGTATCCCTGCAGACTGTATTGATATATATTGATATATAAGGTAGGAACCAGAATATTAATAACAGAAAGAAACAGCCCTTTTGTGTGAATGAGGAGGGAGGTTTTTTGGGTTGGTGCATTAATTGTAAGTGTATCTTGTGTTTTTTATGTTGATTTAATTAAAATAAACAAAAACAAACAAAAACCGATACCGATAATTAAAAAAACGATACCGATAATTTCCGATATTACATTTTAACGCATTTATCGGACATCCCTAGTAGTAGCCATATAAAAACATCAAAGTTTTCTTTGATAAAAGCGCATAAAACAAACAAAATAGTAGTTCCAGCATAAAACCGACAGATATATCTGAAGTTGATCTCGTAACTTAAGTGTTGAAAGTAAAAGAAAAACCTAATAAAAATGTATCACTTTATGAGTGGGGCACCTTTTGGATCCCAAATATATTTAGTGATTTTTTATTTATCTTTTCACTGTGATTACTCAAAAATATGAAATAATTTAAATCAATGGTGTCCTGCATTATTGATCTTTTAGGGCTCTAATTACTAAATACTGCATATTTCAGTTTTACTATTAAAAAAAAAAAACTAAGTTTTTGACAGAAAAGCCATAAAACATTTTTTTTAAATTTGTATTACTTTATATCAACTTGAAGTTGATATAGAGATTAAGTGTTAAATAATTTTAAAAAACCAATAATCTGACTTATTTTTAACATTTTAATGACTGAGACCCTTTATGGTCCCCAGGACCCCTAAAGGTAAAATAAATAAAAAATGCATATATTTTATATTTTGTTATGGTTTGAAAATGAAAAATATCAAAATGGCCCCCACATGCTTTAATTTTTCCATGTGTGGCCCTCAGTGGAAAAAGTTTGGACACCCCTGATTTAAACCGATTCTCGCAATTAATTATAATGACACTTAAAAATAAAAAATAAAAAAATTCAAATCAATCCATTAATTTTCTACCGCTTGTCCCTCTTGGGGTAACGGGGTTGGAGCTTGAGTTGTATTAAAAATTAAAAATAAATTAAAATAATTTTTTGGGGGAAAATCGATTTCTAAAAGCCAGCCTCTCGAGGTGTCCCTAATGTTGTGACCCTGCAGGACGGTGTTCACGTCCCACCAGCTGGAGGAGCTGGAGAAGGCCTTCCACGAGGCGCACTACCCGGACGTGTACGCGCGCGAGATGCTGGCCGTCAAGACGGAGCTGCCCGAGGACCGCATACAGGTGTGATGTCATGGCCTCCCCACTTGTTGCTAGGCAGAATTAGAGGGGCTGGCTCACGCCTGCCCCGTGAGTGTCTTTGTTAAAGCAGGGGTGTCCAAAGTCCGGCCCAAGGGGGCCATTTGCGGCACCAGGCTCATTTTTATAAATGGCCCGTTTTTATAATAACTATTACAAATTATTTTTTTTAAACCTTAAAATTGGGATAAAAGCGCAAACTGGTGAAATATAACCACGAAATAATTAATAACACAAAACTGCCATGCAGGCTGTTTTTTCCCCCTCGTTATCTCTCATTGTTCAAAAAAATAATACAAAACTTAGTCTGTTTTTTAACTGCATTGTTCAAAAAAATAATACTGAATCAAAACCAATGTTATGAATTATTTACCCATTTTAGGCTTCAATTACTTCACATTAATTATTCCATTTTGAAAATGTTTGGGGGAAATATTGCATATTTTGTGTTTGCCATAAAAAAAAATTGTATTTTCTTTGAAAAAAAGGGTACAATAAATAAAAAACTTTATGGCAAAGGATATATCTGAAGTTGATCTATAAATACATACATGTTAAAAGTTAAAAAAATATATATCAATATACATTATGACCTATTTTTAGCAGTTTAATGACTGGGACCCTTTTGGGTCCTTGAGACCTTTATGATGTTTTTAACTGTCATGTTATAAAAAAAAAAAAAGTGACATATTTTTAACACTTTTTATTATGAGAGTGGGCATTTTAGGTCCCGAGACCTTCAGTCTGTTTTTTTAACTGCATTGTTCAAAAAAGAATATTGAATCAAAACCAATGTTATGAATTATTTACCCATTTTAGGCTCCAATTACTTCACATTAAATATTCCATTTTGGAAAATGTTTGGGGGAAATATTGCATATTTTGTGTTTGCCATAAAAAAAAACCTGTGTTTTCTTTGAAAAAAAAAAAGGGTACAATAAATAAAAAAATTAAAAAAAACTTTATGGCAAAGGATATATCTTAAGTTTATCTATAAATATATACGTGTTAAAAGTTTAAAAAAATATATCAATATACAATATGACCTATTTTTAGCAGTGTAATGACTGGGACCCTTTTGGGTCCTTGAGACCTTTATGATGTTTTTAACTGTCATGTTATAAAATAAAATATATGACATATTTTCAACACTTTTATTATGAGAGTGGGAACTTTAGGTCCTGAGACCTTTAGTCTGGTTTTTTTTAACAGCATTGTTCAAAAAATAATACTGACTCAAAACCAATGTTATTATTTTTTTAACTGCATTGTTCAAAAAATAATACTGAATCAAAACCAATGTTATTATTTACCCATTTTAGGCTCCAATTACTTCACATTAAACATTCCAATTTGAAATATGTTTGGGGGAAATATTGCATATTTTGTGTTTGCCATAAAAAAAAATCTGTTTTCTTTGAAAAAAAAAAAAGGTACAATAAATATATATATTTTTTTAAAAACTTTATGGCAAAGGATATATCTGAAGTTGATCTATAAATATATACGTGTTAAAAGTTTTTTTTAAATATCAATATACAATATGACCTATTTTTAACAGTTTAATGACTGGGACCCCTTTGGGTCCTTGAGACCTTTATGATGTTTTTAACTGTCATGTTATAAAATAAAATATATGACATTTTTAACACTTTTATTATGAGAGTGGGAACAAAATAATAACATAAAACTGCCATGCAGGCTGTTGTTTCCCCCTCATTATTTCTCATTGTTCAAAAAAGAATACAAAACTTAGTCTGTTTTTTAACTGCATTGTTCAAAAAAATAATACTGAATCAAAACCAATGTTATGAATTATTTACCCATTTTAGGCTCCAATTACTTCACATTAATTATTCCATTTTGAAAAATATTTGGGGGAAATATTGCATATTTTGTGTTTGCCATCAACATTGTAATGAATTAGTGACATATTTAAAACCAATTACCTCACATAAAATATTGCATTTGGAAAAAATGTTGGGGTAAAATTTAGCACGTTTTTGTTTCTAAATAATCAAATGTTTTTTCTTTGGAAAAAAGGGCATAAAACATAAAAAAAAAACAGAAAAACTTAATGGCAATGGACATATCTGAGGTTGATCCATATAAATATTTAGGTGTTGAAACTAAAAACACATTAATATGCAGTATGACTTAACACTTTAATGAATGAGACCCTTTTGGGTCTTTGAGACCTTTATGATTTTTTCAACTGTCATCGTTCAGAAATAATAATGAATCAAAAGCAATGTTGTTATAAAATTATTTGCTTGTTTTAGGCTCCAATTACTTCACAATAAATATTACATTTTGAAAAATGTTTGGGAAAATTATTGCATATTTTGTTTGCCATAAAAAAAATGTTTATTTTTTATTTTTTATGGCAACGGATATATCTGAAGTTGAGCTATAAATAATTTACGTGTTGAAAATTTAAAAAAAAAAAAATACAGTATGACCTATTTTTAACAGTTTAATGAGTGGGACCCTTTTGGGTCCCCGAGACCTTGAGTCTGAACTTTCGTTCAAAAAAAGCAATGTTGTTATGAATTATTGACCTATTTAAGACTCCAATTACCTCACATAAAATATTATATTTTGAAAAATGTTTTGGGTAAAACTTTGCACATTTTTGTTTTTGACTTAAAAACATGGGTGTTTCTTTGGAAAAAAGGGCATAAAACATTTTTAAAAATTACTTAATGGCAACAGATAGATCCAAAGTTGATTTAAGTGTTGAAAGTAAAAACACACTAATATCCAGTATGACTTATTTTTAACACTTTAACCACTGGGGCCCCTTTTAGGTCCTGGAGACATTTATGAATAAATGAATCAAATGCAATGTTATAAAATTACTAACTTATTTATCGCTCCAGTTACTTCACTTTAAATATTCCACTTTGAAAAATGTTTAGGGTGAAAGATTGCATATTTTTTTATATTTTTGCCACAAAAAAAACCCCAGGATGTTCTTTGAAAAAATTGCATAACATAATACATTAAAAAAATAAAAACTTTATGGCAACTGATAGATCTGAAGTTGATCAACAGATAACAAATATTAATATATGACTTGTTTAACACTTTTATGAATGGGGGCCTTTTGGTCCCTGAGACCTTTTGTGTTTTTTTTAACTGTCACTGTTAAAAATGATAATGAATGAAAAGCTAAGTTATGAATTATTTACCTTTTTAAGGTTCCAATTACTTCACATCAATTATTCAACTTCATATCAACAGATATATCCAAAGTTTATCTATAGATATTTAGGTATTGAAAGTAAAAACACATTAATATCCAGTATGACTTATTTTCAACACTTTATTGACTGGCACCTTTATAATTTTTTTTAACTGTTATTGTAAAAAAAAAAAAAAAATCAAATACAATGGTATAAAATTACTAACTTATTTAATGCTCCAATTACTCCACATTAAATATTCCACTTTGAGGGTAAAAGATTGCATATTTGTTTATATTTTGTTTAAAAAAAACTGGGTTTTCTTTGAAAAAATGGCATAATAATACATGTTTTAAAACTTTTTGGCAACGAATAGATCTGAAGTTGATCTACAGATATTTAAGTGTTAACAAATATTAATATATGACTTTTTTAACACTTTTATGAATGGGGGCCTTTTTGGTCCCCGAAACCTTGTGTGTGATTTTTTTTTTTAAACTGTCACTGTTCAAAAATGATAATGAAGGAAAAGCTAAGTTGTTATGAATTATTTACCCATATTGAAGGTTCCAATTACTTCACATCAATCATTCAACTTCATATCAACAGATATATCCAAAGTTGATCTATAGATATTTATGTGTTGAAAGTAAAAACATATTGATATCCAGTATGACTTATTTTCAACACTTTAATGACTGGGACTCTTTTAGGTCCTGGAGACCTTTATGATTTTTTTTAACTGTCATCTGGTGGTATCAGAAGAGTATAACATACAATAGAATTTGGGAAAAAAAGTGTAAAAATAAGAATTAGCATGTCACTAAACATGAAGTACACGTTTGTTACTTATGGACTAAGTACATCATATCAAAAGATGATTCTTAGTTTTTATTTTAATTAGGGTAAGCCCAAATAGCAAAGAGAAATAAAATAAAAAAACATGTAAACAAACAGCTTGGGCCTTAAGAGTTTTTTTTACTTAAAAAGAAGTATGGGCATAAAACATGAAACAAATAAATTGATAGATCTGAATTAGATATTTAAGTGTATAAAGTAAAAAAAAATAAATAAAAAAAATAAATAAATAAATATATATATATATATATATATATATATGACTTATTTTTACACTTTAATGACTGCAACCTTTTTGGGTCCCTGGGGCCTTTAACAGTCACCAAAATTGAGGACATTCCTAATGGTTTTGAATAGAGATGTTATCGGCCGATAAATGCTTTAAAATGTAATATCGGAAATTATCGGTGTCTGTTTTTTTATTATCGGTATCGTTTTTTAAATTTTTTATTTTTTTTATTAAATCAACATAAAAAACCCAAGATACACTTACAATTAGTGCACCAACCCAAAAAACCTCCCTCCCCCATTTACACTCATTCACACTCATTCGCACAATAATAATAATTATAATAATAATAATAATAATGGATTAGATTATAGTGCTTTTCTAGACACTCAAAGCGCTTCAGAGAGAAGTGAGAACCCATCATTCATTATTACAACTCATTCATTCATCATTCATTCTCCGGTGTGAGCGGCACCGAGGGCAAGGGTGAATTGTCCTGCCCAAGGACACAACGGCAGCGATTTTTGGATGGTAAGAGGCGGGGAGCGAACCTGCAACCCTAAGGTTTCTGGCACGGCCGCTCTACCCACTACGCCATGCCAAAGGGTTGTTTTCTTCTGTTATTAATATTCTGGTTCCTACATTATATATCAATATATATCAATACAATCTGCAAGGGATACAGTCCGTAAGCACACATGGTTGTGCGTGCTGCTGGTCCACTAATAGTACTAACCTTTAACAGTTAATTTGACTAATTTTCATTAATTACTTGTACGGATGTCCGATAATGGCTTTTTGCCGATATCCGATATTCCGATATTGTCCAACTCTTAATTACCGATACCGATATCAACCAATACCGATATATACAGTTGTGGAATTAACACATTATTATGCCTAATTTGGACAACCAGGTATGGTGAAGATAAGGTCCTTTTTAAAAAAAATTATAAAATAAGATAAATATATTAAAAACATTTTCTTGAATAAAAAAGAAAGTAAAACAATATAAAAACAGTTACATAGAAACTAGTAATTAATGAAAATGAGTAAAATTAACTGTTAAATGTTAGTACTATTAGTGGACCAGCAGCACGCACAACCATGTGTGCTTACGGACTGTATCCCTTGCAGACTTTATTGATATATATTGATATATAATGTAGGAACCAGAATATTAATAACAGAAAGAAACAACCCTTTTGTGTGAATGAGTGGGGGTGGGAGGTTTTTTGGGTTGGTGCACTAATTAAGTTAAAGTTAAAGTTAAAGTACCAATGATTGTCACACACACACTAGGTGTGGCGAAATTATGGAACCAGCAGCTGTGTGGACCTGGATCTGGACACGCTGCTCTCCCAGAACTACTCAGGTGATGGATGCAGGTTCTGCCACGCTCCATGTCCATGATCTAAAGTTAAAGTTAAAGTACCAAGGATTTTCACACACATACGAGGTGTGCCGAAATTATTCTCTGCATTTGACCCATCACCCTTGATCACCCCCTGGGAGGTGAGGGGAGCAGTGAGCAGCAGCGGTGGCCGCACCCGGGAATCATTTTTGGTGATTTAACCCCCAATTCCAACCCTTGATGCTGAGTGACAAACAGGGAAGTAATGGGTCCCATTTTTTATAGTCTTTAGTATGACTCGGCCGGGGTTTGAACTCACAACCTACCGATCTCAGGGCGGAAACTCTAACCACTAGGCCACTGAGTAGGGATTGTAAGTGTATCTTGTGTTTTTTATGTTGATTTAATAAAAAAAAAATAAAAAAAAATAAAAAAAATAAACGATACCGATAATAAAAAAAACAATACCGATAATTTCCGATATTACATTTTAAAGCATTTATCGGCCGATATTATCGGACATCTCTAACTACTAGTTTCTATGTAACTGTTTTTATATTGTTTTACTTTCTTTTTTATTCCAAAAAATGTTTGTAATTTATTTATCTTATTTTATTTTATTTTTTTTAATTAAAAAAGACCTTATCGTCACCATACCTGGTTGTCCAAATTAGGCATAATAATGTGTTAATTCCACGACTATATATATCGGTTGATATCGGTATCGGTAATTAAGAGTTGGACAATATCAGAATATCGAATATTGGCAAAAAGCCATTATCGGACATCCCTAGTTTGGAACCTTTTTTTTTTTTTTTAAATGGGCCTCGCCTGCTTTAATTTTTAGTGTACTATATTGGACGCCCCTGTTATGAAGTATGAGGATTGTAACACTTGTGTGTGTGTGTGTAGGTGTGGTTCCAGAACCGGCGCGCTAAGTGGCGTAAGCGTGAGAAGTGCTGGGGCCGCAGCAGCGTCATGGCCGAGTACGGCCTGTACGGCGCCATGGTGCGCCACTCCATCCCGCTTCCAGAGTCCATCCTCAACTCGGCCAAGAACGGAATGATGGGATCGTGCGCGCCCTGGCTGCTCGGTGAGCCGCATGCACGTCAGTGCCACGCACCTGGACATCTACAGCGCAGCATCACGGCGTATCATAGCAACCATGAAAACCAACGAGCGTGTTTTGTTTGTGCTCTCAGGAATGCACAAGAAGTCCCTGGAAATGACCAAAAAATGCCCCGCGTCCAGCCCCGCTGATTCGGACTCGAAGCGCTCCGACTCGTTCTGCGAGGCGCCCGAGGCCCGGGAGGCGCAGCATGTTCGCGTCGGGGGAGAGGAGTTCCCCGAGGAGGGGGAGACGGAGGAGGAGGTGGCCATGGACTTGTCCAGCTCCTCCAAACAGTCGCACGAGGAGGCCTCGTCGCCGCGGCGACACGGCGGCAGCAGAGCGGACGAGCGGTCCTGAGGGGGTCGCGGCATCCTCTGTTGCCATGGCAACCCCCGTACCGCGCGGCAACATTTGCACAGGAGCGCTGGCCTTTAGCCTCTAGCAGCTAAATGCTAATCGAGAGAGAGAATGTTTACGTTAGCGTCGTTAGCAACTGGACCCCTGTCAATAATTATTTGTAAATGTTTATTTATTGATTGTACTGAAAAAAAGTGTTTTATATTGTCAACTTGTTTACTTTTGTCTTGTCTGTAATATTTAAAAAAGTTTTTTATTATTGTAACAGCAAGAGCAGCTGCGCAATAAAGACAAGAGTATTTTTTGGAAAGTGTGAATTATTCAAAAGGAAATTTCATGAAAGTAATGTTTTATTTGACAAATTAGAACCAGGAGTCCCCAAAATCCGGCCCGCGGGAATTCCCAAATTAAATTTTTTAATTTTATTTTAATTTTATTTTTTTATTCTTTTTTTTTTTTTTTAATCTGTCCTTTCTAATCCATTTTCAACCACTTGCTACTCTCGGTGTCTCCTAGCCGCTCAGGCATATCAGCAATTGTCTAAAAATGCAGTTTTCCATCAAACACATGACATCATTGCGCTCACGTCGCAGTGTCCGGCGAGCACGCAGCAAGTGCACGCTCTTTCAGTCAATTAGTGCGCGAGGAATATATATATATATATATATATATATATATATATATATATATATATATATATATATATATATATATACATACACTATATTGCCAAAAGTATTTGGCCACCTGCCTTTACTCACATATGAACTTGAAGTGCCATTCCATGGAATTGTCCAAAATGTTTTGGTATCCTGGAGCATTCAAAGTTCATTTCACTGGGACTAAGGGGCCAAGCCCAATTCCTGAAAAACCAACCCCACATCATAATTCCTCCTCCACCAAATTTCACAATCGGCACAATGCAGTTCGAAATGTAGCGTTCTCCTGGCAACCTCCAAACCCAGACTCAACTGCCAGATGGAAAAGTGTGATTCATCACTCCAGAGAAGGCGTCTCCACTGCTCTAGAGTCCAGTGGAGACGTGCTTAACACCACTGCATCCCACGCTTTGCATAGGACTTGGTGATGTATGGCTTAGATGCAGCTGCTCGGCCATGGAAACCCATTCCATGAAGCTCTCTGCGTACTGTACGTGGGCTAATTGGAAGGTCACATGAAGTTTGGAGCTCTGTAGCAACTGACTGTGCAGAAAGTCTTTGCACTATGCGCTTTCAGCATCCGCTGACCCCTCTCTGTCAGTTTACGTGGCCTACCACTTGGTGGCTGACTTGCTGTTGTTCCCAAACGCTTCACTTTTCTTATAATAAAGTTGACTTTGGAATATTTAGGAGTGAGGACATTTCAGGACTGGATTTGTTGCACAGGTGGCATCCTATGACAGTTCCACGCTGGAAATCACCCATTCTTTCACAAATGTTTGTAGAAACAGTCTCCATGCCTAAGTGCTTGATTTTATACACCGGGCCAAGTGATTAGGACACCTGATTCTCATCATTTGGATGGGTGGCCAAATACTTTTGGCAATATAGTGTATATTTATATACATATACAGCCCGGCCCCCGGCCAAATTGTTTTAACCCAACGTGGCCCCCAAGTCAAAAAGTTTGTAGACCCCTGATACTATTAGAAAATTGAACAATAATCTTCATGTGGTCATCTGGCGCCCTCTAGAGGCCAAAAGCAGGAACGCGCACAAGAATATTTACACTTGTTTTGTTTGGGTTTGACGTCACACAGAAAGTGGGCGGAGCTCGGCTTTTCACCAGGTCTTTTGTCAGCAAATGCAAGACAATAATAGGCGTGCGTGTGTTTTGGTCTCGCTGACGTCATATATTATTGTTTTCCCTAATCCAATAACAATCCAATCACACGGGATTTTGCCAACACGGTCTATGTTTTTAATCATGCTACCATGGGAACAGATATGGAAGCCCGTTTCCACCACTAAAGAAAAGTAACACCCCAATGGTAATTTCAGATAAAAAGTCATAATTATGGGGTACAATGTCGAAATTATGGAATTAGAAAAACAGAATTTAAAGGTAAATTATGCGAACATCGAAATTATGAGATAAGACAATCGAAATTCCATTCATCCATCCAATTTCTACCGTTTGTCCCTTTTTTGGGGTCACTAGGGGTGCTGGAGCCTATCTCAGCTGCATTCGGGCAGAAGGCGGGGTACACCCTGGACAAGTCGCCACCTCATCGCAGGGCCAACACAGATAGACAGACAACATTCACACACTGGGGCCAATTTAGTGTTGCCAATCAGCCTATCCCCAGGTGCATGTTTTTGAAGTTGTGACATACAAAGTCATAATTCTGAGATAAAAAGTCATAATTCTGAGATAAAGGTCATAATTATGCCAGACTAATTACACATATAATACTTTATCCCATTATCATGACTTTTTAATCTTAGTTTTATCTTTAGGCTCATAACTTGAGAGGCTTTGGATATTTCTTATTGCCGAGAGCTCAAACCACTCGTAAACGTTTTTGTGTGTCTGTATGCGGAGTAAAACTATGGAACAAACTGGACTTGGGGACGGCGTGGCGAAGTTGGTAGAGTGGCCGTGCCAGCAATCGGAGGGTTGCTGGTTACTGGGGTTCAATCCCCACCTTCTACCATCCTAGTCACGTCCGTTGTGTCCTTGGGCAAGACACTTCACCCTTGCTCCTGATGGGTGCTGGTAGCGCCTTGCATGGCAGCTCCCTCCATCTGTGTGTGAATGGGTGAATGTGGAAATACTGTCAAAGCGCTTTGAGTACCTTGAAGGTAGAAAAGCGCTATACAAGTATGACCCATTTATCATTTATTTATTTACAACACAAGCAATGCCAAACTATTAATCGATTTAAATTATTATACAAACATGGGGTCTGGTTCAAATATAGAGATGAGGGTCTTTAATTTGACCTGCTGCTGTACTCTGTCTCAAAGTGTTAACATGTGCTCAATGTTTCCTTACCATTATTGCTATGTTGTCTATTACAAAGTGTTAATTAACATGTGCTCAATGTTTCCTTACCATTATTGCTATGTTGTCTATTACAAAGTGTTAATTAACGTGTGCTCAATGTTTCCTTACCATTATTGCTTTTTTTGATTGAGACTTTTATTAGTAGGTTGCACAGTGAAGTACATATCCCGTACAATTGACCACTAAATGGTAACACCCGAACACGTTTTTCAACTTGTTTAAGTCGGGGTCCACTTAAATTGATTCATGATACAGATATATACTATCATTTATACTATCATCATAATACAGTCATCACACAAGATAATCACATTGAATTATTTACATTATGTACAATCAGGGGTGTGGAGGGGGGGGGTAGGATATGGACAGCAAGTAGTGGACATAGAGAGAGCGAGAGCGAGAGAGAGAGAGAGAGAGAGAGAGAGAGAGAGAGAGAGAGAGAGAGAGAGAGAGAGAGAGAGAGAGAGAGAGAGAGAGAGAGAGATCAGAAGGCATAGGAAAAAGTATCTGCATTTGATTGTTTACATTTGATTATTAGCATTTGATTATTTGCAATCCGGGGAGGGTGTTAGTTAAGGGTTGTAGCTGCCTGGAGGTGAACTTTTATTGCGGTTTTGAAGGAGGATAGAGATGCCCTTTCTTTTATACCTGTTGGGAGCGCATTCCACATTGATGTGGCATAGAAAGAGAAATAGTTAAGACCTTTGTTAGTTCGGAATCTGAGTTTAATGTGGTTAGTGGAGCTCCCCCTGGTGTTGTGGTTATGGCGGTCATTTACGTTAAGGAAGTAGTTTGACATGTACTTCGGTATCAGGGAGGTGTAGTGGATTTTATAGACTATAGGCTCAGTGCAAGTTGTTTAACCCTGTCCTCCACCTTGAGCCAGCCCACTTTGGAGAAGTGGGTAGGAGTGAGGTGGGATCTGGGGTGGAGGTCTAGAAGTAACCTGACTAGCTTGTTCTGAGATGTTTGGAGTTTAGATTTGAGGGTTTTGGAGGTGCTAGAGTACCAGGAGGTGCACCCTAGCACCTATGTTGTCTATTACCATTGTTGGTATATTCATTATTCCTACATTGTTGATACAAATTATTGTTACGGTGTAATAATTGTTACCTGTGGTAATGCCACTATGATACAACATCTGTATAATAATCCTTGAACAAAGTAAGAATAATCACTGAATGGAGAACTGGGGGTGGAATTAAATAAATGATCATCTTCCCACTCCCTATCAGGCCAAACTGGACAATCATGCACTACATAATATACATTACCTTTTGCACTATATTAATTTATATTATTATGTGTTGTAAATTTTGTAATTTTTTATGTCATTGCCTGAAATAAATAAATGAATGAAAAATGACCAAAAAAAATGAATGAATCTCCTGATCAAGACCTTGATCATGATCAATGGGGTATTTTTTGCGGTGGAAACTGGCTTTCGTACACCGAGGACGTCCTCAAAATTAATTTTGTTATGATGAACATAATTGTTATTTTTTCGTGTATTTTGCAGTGCGTATGTTTTTTTTAGATGACTGAACGACATTTGCGTCTTTTGGGTATAATTTTTGAAAAACGCATTTTTCTACAGAAAATTGTATTTATTTATTTTTAAATCTCACTCTTTAGCGACTGTTTTATTTCAGTCGTTTTAATCTCTCTCCCTTTTTACACAATGTTTTCGACATGTTTTATTTTGAAGTCTTGCCGGATGCTGCTCAGTGGGTCAAAGGTACCCGGGTTCCGTCGTCTCTAAACCACAACAAACGAGCCGATCGCCGAACTGGGACAATTAAGGCTCCAGCATGAATGAGACGGCAGGGCTGCGGTTCCGTCGGCAGCAGCGAGCCCAGATTATCACCGACGAACTTCCGGAGCACGTACACAAGGGCTCGGGGTAAGATACCGAACCAGCATCGCTGACTCGATTGGACCTGAGTGATCCGCATCCAGGATGTGGGGGGGAGGAGAGACAACACTTGATAGGACGTTTAAAAGCACCAAAGAGTCACTTTGAGCGCCGCAATAAAGCCAAGATGACGTTAGCATGTTAGCTAACGCTCCATGTTGCCCAATAAAAAAAAATGGAGGTATTCTTGTGAAATGCCTTGATGGCTTTTATTTTGAAAAGCCGTAACTGACGAAGGAATGTGGTTGTTTGTTTGTTTGTTTACTTCCTGGAGCTAACAGCAACATTTAAGTTTAACATCGCCACACCATCAGTCTACTTTTGTGCTCTTCTTCCTCCATACAAAATATACTCTAAATAAAGCAGGCTGTCAAACTCGTTTCCCTTGTTGGCCACATCACAATATGCTGGCCCTGCGTAAGCATTTGTTTTGATGAATACCTTGCTTTGAAATTCTAAGTCAAGTTAGATATTTATTTTTCATAACCCCAAAATAATTATTTTTATTTTTTTAATATGAAAGTGTCGAATATATGCAGTTGCAGGCAATACATTTCACCACATACATGCGTCACCACATACACAATGCAATACATACGTCACACATTAAATAATATGGCGGTGGTGGACCACATAAATGAGATGGCAGGCCACATTAATGAAGTAGTAGGCCATATAAAATAATGTGGTGGACCACATACAGTAAATGGCGTGGTAGGCCATATAAATAATATGGCAGAGCACATAAATGATGTGGTAGGTCACTTCAAATGCTTTGGCAGACCAAATGAAATAATGCTGTGGGCCATGTAAAAGTACGTGGCAGGCCACATAAATAATGCACGGCCATCATAGGAAGATATGGAAGGCCACATAAAATAATGTATTGTTCCAGATAAATGGTATGGCGAGCCAATTTAAATGAGGTGGCGGGCTACAAAATGATACGGCAGGCCACATAAAATAATATGGCAAACCACATAAATTATGTGGTGGGCCATATAAAATAATATGGCGGAGGACATAAATGATGTGGTAGGCCATATCAAATGCTTAGGGAGGCCAAATGAAATAATGTTGTGGACCACATGAATGATGTATTAGGCCACCTCAAATGCTTTGGCAGGCCAAGTAGAATAATGTTTCGGACCACATAAGGTCATTTAAAATGATGTGCCAGGCCACATAAAATAATGTACGGCCAACATAGAATGACATAGAAAGCCACATAAAATAATGTATTTGTTCCAGATAAATGGTATGGCGAGTCACTTTAAATGATGTGGCGGGCTACAAAATGATATGGCAGGCCACATAAATAATATGGCGTAGCACATAAATGATGTGGCAGGCCACATAAATGATGTGGTAGGCCATATCAAATGCTTTGGCAGGCCAAATGAAAGAATGTTGTGGACCACATGAATGATGTATTAGGCCACATCAAATGCTTTGGCAGGCCAAATAAAAATAATGTTTTGGACCACATCAGGTCATTTAAAATTATGTGGCAGGCCACATAAAATAATGTACGGCCAACATAGAATGACATAGAAAGCCACATGAAATAATGTATTGTTCCAGATAAATGGTATGGCGAGTCACTTTAAATGACATGGCGGGCTACAAAATTATATGGCAGGCCACATAAATAATATGGCAAACCACATAAATTATGTGGAGGGCCATATAAAATAATATGGCGTAGCACATAAATGATTTGACAGGCCACATAAATGATGTGGTAGGCCATATCAAATGCTTTGGCAGGCCAAATGAAAGAATGTTGTGGACCACATGAATGATGTATTAGGCCAGCCCAAATGCTTTGGCAGGCCAAATAAAAATAATGTTTTGGACCACATAAGGTCATTTAAAATTAAGTGGCAGGCCACGTAAAATAATGTACAGCCAACATTGAATGACATAGAAAGCCACATAAAATAATGTATTGGACCACGTTAAATGACATGGCGAGCCACCTTAAATAATGTGGCGGGCTACAAGATGACATGGCAAAACACAGATGATGTGGTAGGCCATATAAAATAATATGGCGGCGCACATAAATGAGGTGGCTGGCCACAAAATAATAATATAGCGGACCATGTGATGTGGTAGGCCAAATGAAATGCTTTGGCAGGCCAAATGAAAGAATGTTGTGGACCACATAAATTATGTATTAGGCCACTTCAAATGCTTAGGCAGGCCAAATAAAATAATGTACTGCCAACATAGAATGACTTGGAAAGCCACATAAAATAATGTATTGGACCACATTAAATGACATGGCGGGCCAACTTAAATGATGTGGCGCTACAAAATGATGTGGCAAACCACATAAATGATGTGGTAGGCCATAGAGAATAATATGGCGGCGCACATAAATGATGTGGCAGGCCACAAAAAAATAATATAGCGGACCACGTGATGTGTTAGGCCAAATGAAAGAATGTTGCGGACCACATCAATTATGTATTAGGCCACTTCAAATGCTTTGGCAGGCCAAACAAAATAATGTTGTGGACCACATAAATTATGTATTAAGCCATATAAAATTACGTGGCAGGCCACATAAAATAATGTACGGCCAACATAGAATGACTTGGAAAGCCACATAAAATAATGTATTGGATCACATTAGATGACATGGCGGGCCAGTTTAAATGATGTGGCGCTACAAAATGATGTGGCAAACCACATAAATGATGTGGTAGGCCACATAAATAATGCGACTGCCCACAGAAATGAAGTGGCAGGACACATAAAGCCATATGGCGGATGACATAAATAATCTGGTAGGCCACTTGAAATACTTTTGACAGGCCAAATTAAATGTGGGGGACCACGTAGATTATGTAGTAGGCCACATAAAATAATGTACGACAAACATCAAATAACATGGAAGGCCACCTTAAATGCCATAGCGGGTCACCTTAAAAGATTTGTAAATGTGAAACTCACCTTCAAGCTGACTGATGATGTCACTTCCTGTTTCAGCACGTACAGTGGGCGCGTTTTTCAGGTGACTTTGTTGTCGGTGGGCGGCTTCCTGTTGCTTCCTCTGCTGGTCGTCGTCCTCATCCTGGAGTCTCCCATCCAGCCTGAAGTCTTCATGTGAGGCCCCGCCCCCTTCTGTCCATCGCTGGGAGCCGAGAAGCTGAAGGAAAAGTGAAAGTGTTTTGCTTTGTTCCGCAGGCTGAAGGAGCCTCCGCTCATGTCGGGCTGCTGGGAGGCCAACCTGAAGCTCCGACACGCTCAGAGGCTCTTTGAGGACCTCATTGTGGGACCCGAGTCCATCGCCAACATCGGAGGTCAGCCGGGTTCCTATTGGCTGCCATTAGAAAACACCAACTGCTCTCTCGTGTGTGCAGATGTTCTGTTTAGCGGAACAGCTGACGGGAGGATCGTGAAGCTGATTGGTCGAAGGATCCACACGGTGACGAGACTGGGGAAACTTCCATGTGGTAAAAACATCATTCAAACTATTTAGAAACAAGTAGAAAATCAGTTAAAAATGGCTAAATGAACTAAAGATACCAAGACTACAGTAGTACACACCGTGCTTTTCAGTATCGTGGCCACTGATTGGCTCAGCCTCAGGCAGCATTACCAACATTAGCATGCTTTTGGGACTCTTCGTCGAACAGCTTCGTGGAGCTGGTCAGTAGTCTCGCTGAACGTTCTTACCTATGCAGAAGAAAAAGTACTTCCCACCAAATTAATGACCTAACACTGTGATCCTGATGTTGATATACATAATCACAAATAACTTAAGTATCAAAAGTATCGATATTTTGACTTGAGAATTAATATTACAGCATAAAGATCTGGTGTCGATATTTCAGCATTGATCCGCACATTACTCATTACTAGAATGCAGAGGCTTTGAGGCATGATGCAGCTGACCTGATGATAAACTAGGTTGAGCATGTTGGTCTTACTCTTGCATCATCGAGGCCCTGCCGTAGTCCTAACTGACCTCGACTACACGGACGACATCTGCCTGTTCTCCAACCATATGGAACAAGCACAAGAGCTTTTGAGCAGAGTGCAGTCAGAGTGTGCCGAGGTCGGCCTAAGACTGAATGCCAAGAAAACGGAGGTGGTCAACCTGAGGGTTGTGGGCTCATGGGTTAACTCGACAGAACAAGACCTAAAATTGAGGAAGGCCCTGAATGGCATGGCCAGTGTATGGAACTCTAAACTCCCACGAGAAACCAATTTTGCTTGTTCTATGCGACGGTAGAATCTGTCCTCTTTTATGGCAGTGAATGCTGGACCCTGAAGCCAACGCTGCAGAAGGCTCTTATAAACGGGCGCTACACCAGAATGCTACATGTAGTTCTCACCATCAACAAGGGCGCACATGTTACCAAAGAATATTCAGGGTAACAAAATAGCAGCCGGGAGAATGAGACTCGCAGGGCACTGCCAAGGACATCAGGATCTACCAGGCAGGGTAGAGGGAACCAACACATGGGCACGTCCCACAGTAACATTTGTGGATGTACTCA
This sequence comes from Entelurus aequoreus, assembly GCF_033978785.1. Lineage (NCBI taxonomy): Eukaryota > Metazoa > Chordata > Actinopteri > Syngnathiformes > Syngnathidae > Entelurus > Entelurus aequoreus. The sequence continues at coordinate 74,930,175 of NC_084739.1, forward strand.
AAGAAGACGCAGGAGCGCTAAGCAGAGGTATTGAGAACCGGGATAACTGGAATTGAGGATGGAAGGCTCGTCTGAGGACGACCTAGAGAGAGAGAGAGAGAGAGAGAGAGAGAGAGAAGAATGTTTTTGTACTATTCATAAGACTACTGTACCTTTCAGTTTTGTAATTTAGACTATTGTGTGTGAAGTCCTACTTAAGGTTAAATTCAGTTTAAGAATCATGCCGTCAAGTTGAGATAAATGTTGATCAAATGTGGATGAATGATACTTTATTTTATTGACTTTACTTGTTTTAGCTTCCCCCCTGAGGCATTGCCACCCTATTGTGGTCAGAGGCTTGCATACCCCTGAAGAGCTATACCAGCAGGGGCTTAGTCTTCAGGTGGTACACCCGGCCTGACAAAGTGCATCCCACTTCTCCAGGTTGGAGTTGGACACGTAGCCAACAACCACATTCAATGAAGAAGGCAATGTTAATAGTGTATTAGCACAGAAAATAGGTGTACACAATATGCCCCCTTCACATTTCTCACTGCCCCCTCATACGTATATGCCTGCCTGATTTACCTTGGTTTTTACATTTATGGAATACATTAACATTTTTTATTCTGGCATTTGAGCTGCCGGTTTTTTACCGTAAAAAAATGTGGTACCGTTTTTTTCCATTTGCAGGAATACACTGTTAAAACAACCATATATTTTACTATTAAAAACAGTGGTAGATGGGGTTTTTTCAATTTACAGTAATATGCTGTAAAAACCACAATAAATTGTACCGTAAAATCTATTGTCATTTACAATTTGATGAATAACTTGCTCTGAAATCTTAAGTCAAGCAGATGTTTAAGTATTTGTTTTTATTTTGACATAAACTGTTAAGTATGATGATATATTGGAACCTGAATACATTTCATGTAAAATGATATGGTACTTTATTGACGTATATTATTTCCAGCGGTTCACGGGCCACATAAAATGCCTTGAGTTTGACGCCGGTGCCCTAAGTCAATAGTAATTCCCAAAAACCTAATAGTTAAAGGCCTACTGAAACCCACTACTACCGACCACGCAGTCTGATAGTTTATATATCAATGATGAAATCTTAACATTATAACACATGCCAATACGGCCGGGTTAACTTATAAAGTGACATTTTAAATTTTCCGCTAAACTTCCGGTTCGAAACGCCTCTGAGGATGACGTATGCGCGTGACGTGGCCCGGCGAACACGGGTATGCCTTCCACATTGAAGCCAATACGAAAAAGCTCTGTTTTCATTTCATAATTCCACAGTATTCTGGACATCTGTGTTCGTGAATCTGTTTCAATCATGTTCATTGCATTATGAAGAAGGAAGCTGAGCAAGCAAAGAAGAAAGTTGTCGGTGCGAAATGGACGTATTTTTCAAACGTAGTCAGCCACAACAGTACACAGCCGGCGCTTCTTTGTTTACATTCCCGAAAGATGCAGTCAAGATGGAAGAACTCGGATAACAGAGACTCTAACCAGGAGGACATTTGACTTGGATACACAGACGCCTGTAGAGAACTGGGACAACACAGACTCTTACCAGGATTACTTTGATTTGGATGACAAAGACGCAGACGTGCTACTGTGAGTATGCAGCTTTGGCTTTTTTTTGCGTATGTACGTAACTTTTTTAAAATATATAAGCTTTATGAACCTTGGGTTAGGTGAACGGTCTTTTGGGCTGAGTGATTGTGTGTGTTGATCATGTGTTTGAATTGTATTGGCGTGTTCTATGGAGCTAGGAGCTAGCAGAGGAGCTAGCATAACAAACACGCAGGTGTTTTTATGCAGGATTAATTTGTGGCATATTAAATATAAGCCTGGTTGTGTTGTGGCTAATAGAGTTTATATATGTCTTGTGTTTATTTACTGTTGTAGTCATTCCCAGCTGAATATCAGGTACCGTGAGTATGCAGCCTTGGCTGCTAAACATTCGATAACTTGACCGTATGTGCGCGTCACGTACGTAACTTTTTAAAAATATATAAGCTTTATGAACCTTGGGTTAGGTAAACGGTCTTTTGGGCTGAGTGATTGTGTGTGTTGATCAGGTGTTTGAATTGTATTGGCGTGTTCTATGGAGCTAGGAGCTAGCAGAGGAGCTAGGAGCTAGCATAACAAACACGCAGGTGTTTTTATGCAGGATTAATTTGTGGCATATTAAATATAAGCCTGGTTGTGTTGTGGCTAATAGAGTATATATATGTCTTGTGTTTATTTACTGTTGTAGTCATTCCCAGCTGAATATCAGGTCACCCCCGGCTCTCACAGCATCTTCCCTATCTGAATAGCTTCAACTCCCCACTAGTCCTTCACTTGCACTTTACTCATCCACAAATCTTTCATCCTCGCTCAAATTAATGGGGAAATTGTCGCTTTCTCGGTCCGAATCTCTCTCACTTCATGCGGCCATCATGGTAAACAATAGGGAACTTTGCGTATATGTTCAACTGACTACGTCACGCTACTTCCGGTAGGTGCAAGCCTTTTTTTTTTATCAGATACCAAAAGTTGCAATCTTTATCGTCGTTGTTCTATACTAAATCCTTTCAGCAAAAATATGGCAATATCGCGAAATGATCAAGTATGACACATAGAATAGATCTGCTATCCCCGTTTAAATAAAAAAAATTCATTTCAGTAGGCCTTTAAACATAAGATGTACAGCCTAACTTTATGAAGCAACGTGACACACTATGGCAGGGGTGTCCAACTTTTTGACTTGTGGAGCCGCATTGGGCTAAAAAAATTAGGTCGAGGGCCGAAAGCATGTAAAGTAACTACATACATATATACATATATATATATATATATATATATATATATATATATATATACATATATATATATATATATACATATATGTATATATACATATATATATATATATATATATATATATATATATATATATATATATATATATATATATATATATATATATATATATATATATATATATACACATACATATATATATATATATATATATATATATACATATATATATATATATACATATATATATATATATATACATATATATATATATATATATACATATATATATATACATATATATATATATATATATATATACATATATATATATATGCCACATACATGTGTATGTTTACATATTGTATTAATAGAATTAATATCTAATTAATAATTATTATAATTGGATATTAAGAGTATGTGAAAGATAGACTTCTACTTTGTTTACTTCCGTGACGACCTTCTTAAAGTTTTGTAATCAGAAATATCAAGCAGCTAAAATGTGCCAAACATAGATAAGTGTTTTGCATTTTTCCCATCATGCTTTGTAATGCATTTAAATGGGTGTCATTTTGAATTTTGTATGGTGCATTGATGTTTTTTATAATGTCCACAAAGTTCAGTCTGCAAGTTGTTTTATGTGTGACAGTGTCTGTTGACAATTTGTGTTGGTTGGATGTTTTTTTTTTTGCACCATGACTATGGAAGGCTGTTTGCATTTAGTAAAGTATAAGTAAATGCTGCTTCTACCCTCTATTTAGAGCATAATTAAAGGTAATTGAGCTGAATCACTAATTTTGACCACCAGGCAACAATATTGCAGCATCAAAGTTGGCAGACTACTAAAATGAATGCGATCTCCCAAACTCATCAAGTCTCACGGGCCAAATTGAAGACGTCGGCGGGTCGTAGTTTGGACACCGCTGCACAGCCTGTGAAGTAAATTTTCTTCGAGACCTGTTTCAAGACTTGCAGCAAAGAGAACACAAGTTAATACATGAATGTAAGTCATTACTGGAATTAGAACATGTAAGCACTGTGGATTATGTTGACTAGTGCCAGAACAAACAGGTACTGCCTGGACTGGTTACCAGCCAATCACAGGACACCTATACACAATCACGCCATCACACACACACCCTTATGGACAATTTAGAGTCCCCAATTAAAATAACCTTCATGTTCTTGGAATGTGGGAGAAAGCAAATTGCGAAAACAGAAAGATTCCCAATCGAAGATTCGAAGCCTCCATTTGATGACCTTGTCCACCATGCAGGCTGTATGAAACTCAACCGTTTATTATTATTGGTCGACAAATTACTTGTGTCCCGGTCTAGGCTCCACAGAGGACGAGATCACCTGTGGAAGACCGCTGGGGATCCGAGTGGGACCCAACGGGACTTTGTTTGTAGCCGACGCCTACTTGGGCGTGTTCGAGGTCAACCCCACTACAGGTGAGCCATCCACTTGAGCCGCGTGTCATGCGACGAGAGGAAAAGACGCATGGTCTTTGTTTACAGGCGAGTCCACACAGCTGGTGGCAGGTGGGCAGGTGGTTGCCGGCAGGAAGTTGATGTTCATCAATGACCTGGCGGTGACACAGGATGGCAAGAAGGTGTACTTCACCTCCTCCAGTAGCAGGTGGCAGCGCAGAGATTACTTGCATCTCATCATGGAGGCCACGGCTGATGGACGGTATGTTTAACCACCTCAATGACTTTCGACACTTGTGAAGTCACGGAGAGTCACGTCATTCTACTTCCTGTTAAGAGTATTGGAGTATGACACAGAGAGTAGAGAGCTGAGCGTCGTCATGGAAAACCTTCGATTCCCAAACGGTATCCAACTGCTGTCTGACGAAGAGTCGGTCCTGGTGGCCGAGACCACAATGGCCCGGATACGCAGGTACCCCACCAGGACTTTTTACCTTTTATTAGCATGTGTTCACTAGCAAGGCTATCATCACACAATTAGTAGCATTTATTAGACTTTGACTCATCAGAATCCATGTGGCGGGTCTAAACAAAGGCGGTATGGACACATTCATGGACAACCTACCTGGTTTCCCTGACAATATCCGTCCCAGCTCCAGTGGTGGATACTGGGTGGCCATGTCTGCAGTGCGTCCAAACCCTGGCTTCTCGATGTTGGACTTCTTGTCCCAGAGACCCTGGATCAAGAAACTCCTCTTCAAGGTAACCACATCTTCTCCCGCCTGCAGTCCAAGTATTGTCAGCCAAGTGTGTGTGTGACTTGTTGGTCTCCTTCCACCAGCTCTTCAGCCAGGAAATGATGATGAAGTTTGTCCCGCGTTACAGCCTGGTGGCCGAGCTCCACGATGGCGGACTCTGCTCTCGGAGCTTCCACGACCCAAGCGGGCAAGTGGCGGCTTACATCAGTGAGGTCCATGAGCATGATGGGAGTCTCTACCTGGGATCCTTCCGATCGCCCTACGTGGCAAAACTAGACCTTCGCAACATCTAGCGTGTGAATGAGTGAAAACGATGCTTTGAAAGTTCTGGTCATCACAATCACCAAAAAATTGAAACATTTTTCATTTCTATTTCTGAAACATGAACCACAGACAGCTTTTCTTCCTTGCTTTGTTTTATTGTTGCATGAAGAAAAGAAAGTAAAACAAATCCAAACAAACACTGAACCTACTTCCTGATGCATGCGTCACAGTACACAAAGAACAAAATCACATCCAGTCCAGGCAGAGGCTCTAAGCTGGGTTGTGTGTCATTGGGACTACACCCTGAGCCTCAAGTACTTTTTTCAAAAAGTAGTCTCCCAATTGAGCAACATGTAGAAAGTATTTGAATGAAATCAAATTGCAAAAAGGGCAATGAATGCTGAGAGAATTATGAGATCATACAGACCAAATAAAGACAGGGATTACTTTCATTTTGATTAAAAAGCCTCATGATGTCACAAAGTCTTAAAAGCACGTGGAGCAGTGTGTCCCGCTGTCTAAACTGGAGTCAACGTCTAAGTCAACACAACAATGGACTTGGAGAATTACCCAATCAAAGCAGAGGTCATCCTTCCGCTTGTGGACAAATACTTTGACCGCATCCTGCCCGCCCAGTGGAGCATGCTGGTTGCGGGGAGCCTGGATTTGGCCACACAGGTCATCCTGGCGGACATGTGCACAGAAATCACACAGAAACTTTGCGCAGACACCATTCGACTAATCATCCCGGACTTTAAGCTGCGCATTCAGACTGCGGGAAAGAGAAGAATGAAGCTCAAGGTGGAGGGTGGATTGTGCAGCGCCTTTGCTTTGGCACTCCATGTCCCAGAGCAGCCCTGTATTAACGCCCAAAAGCTGGACTCGCTCTTCAAGAAGGAGATTTCTCAGAGGGTCAATCACACCATGTCTACAGCCATCAACGCTGACGGTCAGCTGGTGCCTCTCCTTTACATCCCAGGAACTTTTGCCAGGATAGAAGTTCTGGCCAAGATGGTGCTGCTGGCTTGCGGAGCTCTGAAGGTTTATCTGAGCAAGATGGCCACAGACATGCAGTGCTTCAGACGAGGTTGGTGCCAACAGAAAAGCCAGAAATCCCTCCATGGTGCAAAGTGTGGGAATGTGTGCGTATTGAACCATGAGAAAACCAGAGAGGCGGTGATAAACATCCTCCGAAAATGGACTTACAGCGAGGATGAGTCCCTCTCACTCAGGATGACTCGTGAAGTTGAAAAAACAGCAGCACTGGTTGTCGAGACCATCATCAACCTGCACTATTCTGACCGCACAGACGGGGGCCGCAGTCGCACATCTACGCCTTATTTCAATCTGGGTCTCATAAAAGACCAACTCTGTGAGTTCTTTGAATGCTGCGTATCACCGGCAAGCAGCATTGAATCTTCCCGCAAACGCAACTTTTTGAACTTTTGCCGAAGGACTTTGGACACTCTGACCTCTGATATGCAGAAGGTTCGGTGTTGCTGCATGCGAATGCAAAGTGAAACAGAGATTTCCCTTCCTAGCAGTGTACTGCAGCCCCACAAGCCTGATTTCGATAATCTGTTCAGTTTGCGAGGAATCCAGTCACTTGTTGAGGAGGTGTTTCACAGAGTGCCGGTACCAGTGGATGCCGGTGTAGATGTGGACAGGCTCCGACACGAAGCAGACAGACTCACACAAGAAATGAAGGACAGAATCTTTCGTTACATGGCGACCAACCGGACTACGGTCCAGTCAGCAGAAGTCTGGAAGCGCTTCTCTGAGTTGCTCATCGTGGAGGTGGACGGAAAAAAAGCAGAGAATATTCAAGTTCTACATAAGATTGTGGAAGATACCGCCACAAAGTTTGTACAGCAACATCTCCTCTGGCTCAAGATGGAACCGATGACAAAGGGGAATCACACTGATGAGGTCATCTGTTGCTTGAATGACATCGACACGCTAATCACAGGAACCATGGTGCCAAATACAATTTCACTACCAAGTCTGCAGGACATTTGGCCAAAGACCCCACCTGCAAATAACGAATCGAGCAAGAAAGGTAGTATCACACCACGTTATGCTTGGGCTTCGTCCCACCAGCCATCGTCCGTGCAGGAGATGGTCACCAACGTACCGAAGAGGACACAAACACTGCAAGAGTTTGTTGATTTGGAGGAAATATAGTTGATCCTCGCTCATTCGTGCTTCAGCAGTTAGGTTACCAAATTTCTTTACCCTGCTTTAATTTGATTGTAAATACTTTTGCTAAAATAGAAAGTGGTTTGATGACGAAAGAAAATGATGAATCCAGCAGATCTCAAGTGCATAAAATCACATTTCCAGCCCCAGAAAAATCTTTGACAAAATGTGATGTTGTGTAACTGCATGTTTTGTTAGTGCAATACTGTGTATCAGATGTGTTCAACTTAAGTCCCGGGGGCCAGATCTGGCCCGCCACATCATTTAATGTGGTCGTCCACGTCATAAACGTGGTCCGTCACATCATTAGGGTGGCCCGCCATGTCATTCAATGTTTTCTGTCGCGTTATTCAATGCGTTTCTTCACGTTGTTTATTGTGGCCCGCCGTATCAATTAAATGTCTGTCACGTCATTTTAAGTGGTCCTTCTCGTCATTAAAGTGGCCTGTCATGTAATTTAATGCGGTCTGCCACATCATTTAATGTGGTCTGTTACGTCGTTTTAAGTGGTCTGTCACATCAATAAAGTGGCCCGCCATGTCATTCAATGTGGTCCGTCACATCATTTTACATGGTCTGTCACGTCATCAAAGTGGCCTGTCATTTCATTTGAAATATGTCAAATTTAATGTGGTCCATCATGTCATTAAAGTGGCCTGTCATGCCCTTAAGTGTGGTCCGCAACATCAATTAAAGTGGCCCTTAATATAAACAAGTTTGACACCCCTGCTTTGTACTGTGACCCCTTAATTGTTCCTTAATGTGTACCACTAAATTTAAATCAATGCTTTGAACTGAGATGTGTATTTTAGCGTTGATGGCAGGTAGCTTGCAAGCTACTAGTAGCTCACAAACTGAGACATATACGCCTATGTTTAATGACAATTACTGCAGAGCGCAGATCCGCTCGTAAATAAAGTGCAGTGAGAATCAATTACCTGTTTTTTCTGAGTAGCTCTACAGTGAGTCAAGGCCTGCGGGACAAATCTGACCCTCCACATGATTTAAAGTCACATCAGACTTGGTCCGCTTTAATGATGCCACATTATTTATATGGCCGCATAGTTTGTGACTTGCAAAAAATCTGTTCAGTAAAGAACATTATGTTAGTCTTGCATCAAAAAGACTTCTGGACTTCTGTTGCATCTATATGTCCCAGTCTTGATCTTAAAACCAGAAGCACAGTGTAATGATTTCAAACAGAAGAAAAAGCTCAAGGAGGTGTTGATATTCAACACTGGGGCAGATGAGCATTAAAGCCTGCCTGATCCTTAGAAAAAAACATATATGGTACTTCACGAGGAAGATTGAGCGTCAATAAATTAGTAAAAGTCAGACTGATGTTTTGGAATATCATTAAACCGCGACAAAGGAATAAGACACCCAATGTGGTGTCTGCATTTTAAACTTTCTTGTTATGATTCTCAACTTATTTTTTTTAATCCATATTGACCACAAGATAGTCTTTTATCAACCACAACTTAAAAAAATCCTGCGTCATCCAAATACAATTTCTGTATTCGGCCTTTTTGACACTGGTGTTCCAAAACAACTAAAGTAGCTAACAATGACATAATTAAGTGATAATTAAAGGTGTCAACTGAAGAAAAGCTTTGTGATGTCATAATTATTTGGTCATAAAGACAGGACTTACTTGCTTTCTCTGATAAAAAGCCTCAATGTCACAAAGTCGTAAAGGTTTCCGTCTGCCATGCTGCAAATGGAGCAGTGACTCCCGCTGCCTGAACTCTAGCAGACACTTAAGTAATCGTCGTTATGGAGTCAGACAATTACACGATCAAAGCAGAGTTCATCCTCCCACTTGTGGAGAAACACTTTGACCGAATCCTGCCCGCCCAGTGGAGCATGCTGGCTTCGGGGAACATTGATTCGGCCACACAGGTCATCCTGGCGGACATGTGCACGGAGATCACGCAGAAACTTTGCGCAGACACCATCCGACTCATCATCCCGGAGTTTAAGCAGCACATACAAAATGCGAGCAAGAAAAAAATGAAGCTACAAGTGGAGGGCGGATTGAGCAATGCGTTTGCCTCAGCACTCAGCGTCCCGGAGCAGCCCAGCAAGAGCTCCCAAAAGCTGGACTCTCTCTTCAAGAAGGAGATTTCTCAAAGGGTCAATCACACCTTGTCTTCAGCCACCAGCACCGACAGTCAGCTGGCGCCACTCATTTACATCCCGGGAACTTTCACCAAGATAGAAGTTCTGGCCAAGATGGTGATGCTGGCTTGCGGTGCTCTGAAAGTTTATCTGCGCAAGATGGCCGTATACACGCAGTGTTTCAGACCGTGTTGGCGCAAAAAGAAGAGCCTGGAATCCCTGCGTAGTGCAAAGTGTGAGAACGTGTGCATATTCAACCGGGAGAAAACCAGCGAGGCAGTGATGAACATCCTTCAAAAATGGACTGACAGCGAGGACACGTCCCTTTCTGGCAGAAAAAATTGTGAACTTGAGAAAACAGCAGCGTCAATTGTCGAGACCATCATCAATGACCTGCACTATCATGACCACACAGAGGGGAGCCACAGTGGCTCCTCTACGCCTCATTTCGATCTGGGGCTTATTAAAGACCAACTCAGTGAGTTCTTTGAATGCTGCGTATCACCGACAAGCAGCAATGAATCTTCCCGGAAACGCAACTTTTTGAACTTTTGCCAAAGCAAGTTTGATGAACTAACATCTGAGCTGCAGAAGGTTCGGTGCCGCTGCATGCGAATGCACTTAGAGAAAAAGATGTCCTTGGGTGTCTCGCATACCGGCACCCCTGACACTGATACTGTGCTCAGCTTCCGGGGAATCCAGTCGGGACTTGAGGACGTGTTTCACAAAGTGGTGGTGCCAGCAGGGCAGGCCAGCATCGATGTGGACAGGCTTCGACATGAGGCTGACATATTCTCACGAGAACTGGCTGACAGACTCTACCATTACATGACCGCCAACCGTACCACGGTCCAGTCGGCAGGAGTGTGGAGGCGCTTGTCAGAGCCACTTATCTTGGAGGTGAACGAGGGAAAACCGGAGAATATTCAAGTTCTTCATAAGATCGTGGAAGACACCGCCACAAAGTTTGTACAGCAACTTCTCCTCTGGCTTAAAATGGAACCAATGAAGAGGGGGAAACATGTCGATGAGGTCTGTGGCTGCATGAGCGAAATCGACACGCTCATCTCAGGAAACGTGAGCCCACAAAAAATGCTGGCTGTGTGTATGCCCGATGACACGGTTGATACAAGGCCAAAGACTATGCCCTCACAGGTGGAATGTGCTGATTTGCCACCACAGCCACAAACAAGCTCCAATCAGGAAGAGATGGAGTCAGACACCACACCGCCAAAGACCCCGCCCTCCGGTGCCATACGCGTTGCTTGGCCATCGCCACTCCGCCCACCTTCCGCACAGGGGATTCTTGTTACGGACACTTCCCAGTCAAAGAGCTTACCCTCGGACAGGATGGGCGGTCCTTCGTTACTTCCGTCTCGCTCGGCCTCCGTGCAGGAGGAGATGGTTCTATCCTTGGTGGCGGTGCTGATCGTACAGTTGCTGACGTGCATCCCGAAGAAACATATGAAGGTTGTTCACTCCCGTGACACCCTGCCAATCATCCAGCGCCTCTCAAAGGAGGTGCTGCAGGACACGTGCTTGCGCAGCATCACTGACACGGACCTTTACAGCATGAACAAGGTGATGAAGGCCGTCATCCATGACCTGAAACGAGAGTTTCACTCCACAGAGAGATTGGTGGAGGCCTTCCTTTCTGATGAGCCAAGTTTCGATGATGCCATACTGAAGCTGCTCATGTTGAAGCTGGAAGTGCTAAAAGCATCTCAGCAGTGCAGAACAGAAAATACATTTTCCACTGTGCAGAGGGTTTTCCTCACAGCGTTTTGCATGCGCCCCTCAAGAACACAATGAAACTGAGGCTTATAGCTTAAAGGGGAAGTGCACTTTTTTTTGGGGAACTATGCCAATTGTTCACAATCATTATGAAAGACATCACGGATGTATTTTTTTTAATGCATTCAAACTTGGAAATAAATGTAAATAAAAGTCATTTGGGCTTAAAGGGGAACTGCACTTTTTTTTTTTAAATTTTGCCTCTTGTTCACAATCATGAAAGATGATGACGGATGTATATATTTTTTATGCATTCTAACTAAAAAATAAACATAAGTCTGCTTACAGCGCAGCCAATGGGAGGTACTCTATTCCGATTTCCGCCCATAAAACCCAATAAAAACATTCAAAAACCACAAACAATACTCCATTTACATTTTGTGACTTGAATATTAACTAAGTGATATTGTTATTATAAGCGCTAACGCAGACCAACTATTTATAGCGGAGCCCTGATTACGAGCTTGTGTGCTACTGTTGACATGATCGACTGATCAGCTGCTTCCTTGCTCGTTAAACTTTATTCCAGGTCATAAATCATGCCTCTCACCTGGGTAGAAGGATGAGGACGTATTGCGTCAAGTTGGTACATTTTGACAGCCAATTTAGACCCGGAAATGGCGAGAACAAAACGAAAAGACGCTTGTTTCCACCCCCATTATGTTGGCAAAGATTTATGAATCATTCTTCCTCTAAACGGGAATATATGAACATCGCAGCAGTCAGCATTCTAATGACAGCAGACCTTATACAGTAAGTGATGTTTTAATGTTGGTTCGCTCTCATGAAGTCTGCAGTGAGTAATATTCGGTCATGTTGTTGAAGAAAAAGCGAACTTTGTGATACGTTTATGAAATGAATTCTCCAGGTATGATTAAAATGATCAAAATTGGTAAATATTAAATGTTCATACAAATGTGCACGTTACTACATTACATATTTACTTACATCATGTATATAAAACCTTAATGGAGGTGTTTGAATGTTTTAAGGGCTTTATAGGCAGAATAGAGCAGTTCCCATGGGCTCTATTGTAAGAATGCATTAAAAAAAAAAACATCCTCATGTCTTGCATAATGATTGTGAACAAAATTCCCCAAAAAGTGCAGTTCCCCTTTAAGGTTAGATCCAAGAGCCAACATTCTGTTCATATTGTATATTGCTGGTCTTGTCGTCCTCTTCCGGACCGGAGGACGACGTAGGTATGCAATGGATCAAAACACACACCGGTGACGAATCATCCAATAAAAGCTTACTTGATTGAAAAGCGAGAGTACCAGCAGGTTCTGCAATTCCAGTACTTATAGACTAAAAGTCTGTAATCTCAGGTCTCAGGGCTATTCAACTTCTTCATGAAGAGGGCCGCAGTTTCAAGAGATCAAGGACTCAGGGGCCAGACATCAAAATGTGGATGTGTCTTTAGAAAGTGCCTCTACAGGTTATATTCCTTTGAAACTGTGTTTCCTTATATTTATTACAAAGTAAACACATCCGCTTTCACACTGCACTGTCAATAAGTTCATTATTCTGCCCTCGCTACACGTTTCCAGTGTGCGCAGCTCGACAGATAGTTAACAGCATAAAGAAACAGAAGCTAAGTTTTGTTGGTGATTGATGTTCCTTTTGAATGATTTTTCTGCCTCATTTTTACGTCTGTATACATCTTCCTTTATTTAAGTTTGTAAGACTGAACATATAAACATTGCAAAAGTATAACATCCATTGTGTATTTTCCATAAATAATGCCCATTGTGTATGTTACATAAATAAAATAGGTTTAGTGTTAAAACACACAACAAACACTGCACACATGTGGTTTAAAACAATTAAACCTAAGGTGTAGCTTTATCGTCCCTGATCTGGTTAAATTCAGGGCTACATGTATTTAACCAATTTTCATCGCCAGAGTGTAATAGCCAAAAACAACACGACCACGAATACAAAAGACATCACAAAGTCAGAAATTTCAATACATCCATACTTTGTTGTCCAGTCGCTGTTAAAGGTCCGATTTTGGCGATTCATTTAGATTTTATTTTAGGGTTTGATAGGGCTATCTCTGCTTCATCGTGACACATATGCCTCACTGTTTCCCCCTGCAGGGAGGAGGGAGCACTGCATACATGAGCAACCCTGTTTTGAATGGTTTCATTAAGCCTTTTTGGGTGATGTTCGGCGGGCCAAATTAAAAGCTTTGGCGGGCCAACAGTTGAATAACCCTGAAGTAAGGGAATGTTTGTGACTAACAAACTAACCTTTGACAATACCTAAGCCGTGTGTCTGTTTCTCATGAAGCGCTGTCTGGACTCGGCATACCGCCGACAGATCTGCTGAGACTTGCTCTGGTGGAATCTATGTTCCACGTGTACATAGTGATCCTACTCTATTACCTGCCCACAATGATGTACCACTCTCTGTGTTGTTGACTTTCACCCTATGCAAAACATGTTATTTGTTAGACTATCAGATACTACAATATCAAGCCGAGACCTGTGTGCATGTAACTGATGAGTGTGCAGTAACGATGCAAGGGTACAATTAGAGATATTATCGGCCGATAAATGCTTTAAAATGTAATATCAGAAATGATTAGTATCGGTTTCAACCTCCCGATTTTCCCGGGAGACTCCCGAATTTCAGTGCCCCTCCCGAAAATCTCGCGGGGCAACCATTCTCCCGATTTCCACCCGGACAACATTATTGTCCGGGTGGAAATCGGGAGAATGGCACGGCCACTCTACCAACCTAGCTATACCGCTACCAACCGAGCGGCATAGCTCGGTTGGTAGAGTGGCCGTGCCAGCAACCTGAGGGCTCCAGGTTCAATCCCTGCTTCCGCCATCCTAGTCACTACCGTTGTGTCCTTGGGCAAGACACTTTACCCACCTGCTCCCAGTGCCACCCACACTGGTTTAAATGTAACTTAGATATTGGGTTTCACTATGTAAAGCGCTCTGAGTCTCTAGAGAAAAAGCGCTATATAAATATAATTCACTTCACTTCACTTATTGGGGGCGTTCCTTAAAGGCACTGCCTTTAGCGTCCTCTACAACCTGTCGTCACGTCCGCTTTTCCTCCATACAAACAGCGTGCCGGCCCAGTCACATATTATATGCAGCTTTTACACACACACAAGTGAATGCAAGGCAAAATTGATCAACAGCCATACAGGTCACACTGAGGGTGACCGTATAAACAACTTTAACACTGTTACAAATATGCGCCACACTGTGAACCCACACCAAACAAGAATGACAAACACATTTCGGGAGAACATCCGCACCGTAACACAACAGAACAAAAACAGGGAGAGCATGTCCCAAATTCCAAGCTGCTGTTTTGAGGCATGTTAAAAAAAATAATGCACTTTGTGACTTCAATAATAAATATGGCAGTGCCATGTTGGGCTTTTTTTCCCATAACTGGAGTTGAAGTTGTTCTCTTATTTTGTAAAACCTTGTTTTTGATTGCTTGATTGAAACTTGTATTAGTAGATTGCACAGTACAGTACATATTCCGTACAATTGACCACTAAATGGTAACACCCGAATAAGTTTTTCAACTTGTTTAAGTCGGGGTCCACGTTAATCAATTCATGATAAAGTTACATTGTTTAATGCAGGGGTGTCCAAAGTGCGGCCTGGGGGCCATTTGCGGCCCGCAGCTAATTGCTTACCGGCCCGCCACACATTCTGGAAATGCTATTGCAAAAATAAAATAAAAACATTTTAGAAAGTGGAATGCAGTTGACACAAAGCTGCCGTGCAGGCTATTTTTTTTCTTTTGTCTTTCTTCATTTTTCTTTTTTTGCCATTGCTCCAAAAAATGTTTTACCAAAAAATCAATGTTATAATGAATTATTTTTAATTCTCCAATTACTTCAAAAATGTCACTTTAAAACGTTTTGTGTGGAAAAAATATTGCATATATTGTGTGGTTGCCATATAAAAACATCAAACAAAGCATAAAACAAACCAAAATAATAGTTAAAAAACGTAAAATTAACAGATATATCTGAAGTTGATCTCGTGTTGAAAGTAAAAAATAAATAAATAAATGTATCATTTTATGAGTGGGGCACCTTTTGGATCCCAAAGATATTTAGTGGAATTTTATTTATCTTTACACTGTGATTACTCAAAAATAATAATGAATCAATGGTGTTCTGTATTATTGATTATGGCTCTAATTACTAAATACTGCATATTTCAGCTTTACTATAAAAAAATGAAATGTTGTCTTTGACAAAAAAGGCATTTTTTTACTTCATATCAACCCGAAGTTGATATAGAGATTTACTGTAAGTGTTAAATAAAATAAAAAAATAATAATTTGACTTATTTTTAACATTTTAATGACTGAGACCCTTTATGGTCCCCGGGAGCCCTAAAGGTAAAAAAAATTAATAAAATATCAAAATGCCCCCCGCATGCTTTAATTTTTCCATGTGCGGCCCTCAGTGGAAAAAGTTTGGACACCCCTGGTTTAATGCATCACAAATAAATTAGGCATAATAATGTGTTAATTCCACGACTTTATATATCGGTATCGGTTGATATCGGAATCGGTAATTAAGAGTTGGACAATATCGGAATATCGGATACCGGCAAAAAAGCCATTATCGGACATCTCTAAGTACAATGTCTTGTTTTGTATTTGGGGACGGAAAATAAAGGTGTTGCCACCTGTTTGATCCTTCCAACATGTGAGCGTGCATGGAGAACATGAGAAAGTGTTCACACTACCAACCTGTACCACCGGTTGGGTTGTGGCTCGCTACTGCCCCACCTGATTCCTCAGCAGGGCGTCACCTGCTGTTATGCAGACAGCTGACACTATAAGAGCACCCTTCCTCGTGTTGTCTGTCATCAAATATGAATTTTCTTAAAAGCTCACTGGGTGCGGAGGCTATTGGCAAATTAGCTGGAGACAAAGTAGGTTAGTAAACATTTTTACTTTTCTCAACTTGCTGCTTCCTTGCAACCCCCCCGAGCACCATCAGTGCATGTTCGTCTGGCAAATGTGCTCCAGGCGAGTTTAAGTGACTGAAGTTTGTTTTGCAGAAGACATTGTGGAAGATGCTATGAATAAGGTGATGGGAGGAGGAGGAGGAAAAGGAGAGCAGGACCAAAATGACAATAACGGACTGGACCTGGGATCCCTAGTTGGAGGCAATGGCAATGACAACAAGGGGGGACTTGGAAACGTCATGTCGCTCATGGGCGGCGGAAAGGACGAAAGCGGAGGAGGAGGAGGTAAGTCCTCAACTCTGACGGGACCTTCAGTCATTCAGGGCTCTGTAGAATCAGTCAACGCACGATGCAGCTGCGATGTCACCCAAAGTCAACTTCTTGTCTTCCTTTTTGCACAGGGATTGGGAACGTCGTCGGAAAATTGTTTGACTAGAACTCGGCAGGCGTCCTCCTCAGTCAACTGAAGCTTCACATCCTAAAGCTTCCGGCTGAAAACAAGTGCCCGATTCAACCTTTGACCCTGTTTTTCCTTAATTGGCTTACGTTGACAGAAAATGCTGTCGAGCACTCAACTGAGAATGTATCATTAAACCATCATCTGAAATAAATGATTCCAATACTACCTTGGTCATGTGTGTGATATGCCAATTTGTGTATTTCTGGGACGGTCTCTTAAAGACACTTTGCTGGTAAACAAACACACCCTGTCAATCATGCTGATAAACTAGTCACACCTGCTACGTAAAAAAACAAAACAGGATGCTAGCCATGGCCGCCAAACATAGACTTAGACTTAAACAAAGTTTAACGATCCACAAGGGAAATTGTTAAACAATTTCCCTTGTTAATGAGAATGAAGCCGCAGAGTCGCAAGAACTAAAATACCTCAACATTTATGCTTACAAGGGCGTGTATGTTGATGTTGTTGTGAGTTTCTAGGGTGACTCACCAGCCCTGCAGCAGGTCCAAAAACCAGCCGCCCAAGCAGGTGGAACAGGTTGATCCTGACGAGATAGACACACCCACTTTCTGGTCGGTGCTCTGTGGATAAAGAACCTCACCTGTCAGAAGGCAAACAAGGACACACACAAAGACACTCAAGATGGATAAAATGGCATCGTTTCTCGGAGACAAAGCCGGTGAGTAAAACAAAAAAAAGTATTATTTTTCCTCACATTGGTTTGTTTGCTGCCTCCATTTTGTCACTATTAGTGATATTTCCCGGTTAGGGTGGAACTCTATGGACTTTGATCGTGTAACATTACGGATAACACCACTGAATGTGTCGCTAAACAGTGTAACGTTAGAGAGCGAGTGTGTGGAAGCAATACAACCTTTCCACTCTCGCTACGACATTGGAGCCTTGAGTACTGGCTGATATTGATCAGCAGGAATCATACATCTTTCATATTTTGTAGTGTTTAATGTTGAAAAAGGCCTTGATCGAGTGATATGACTCAAAGAACGATAATAGTGTAGGTATGGAAAAACGCTAATCTATTTCTTAATAACCGCCTTGAATGGACTTATGCTGTCTCTAAGTTAAAGTGGTGTGGTTAGTTGGAAAACACCTTGGGGGGCACTAATTTATGAGGTTAAACTCATGACGCAGGTTGGATTTACGGCTCTTTGAAGGGAGCTGTTCCTTTCAAAAAGCCGTTCAAAAGACTCGTTATTACTGTATAGTTTTTGTTTTCTTAATTAGAGAATCACAAGACATTGAAACAATGTTGAGAACATGTTGAGTAACTCACTTAACGTTGGAACAACATGCTTTTTGACAAATGTCGGGTTCTGACGTTGATTTGACCATTGATTTTTGGTCATTTTTCAACGGATATTGTACAACATAAATACGTTGAAACATGCTTTTTAACAATGTTTAATCAATGTCAGGTTGAGACATTGATTTGACCATTAAATTTTGGTCATTTTTCAACCAATATTCTACAACATAAATACGTTGAAACATGCTTTTTAACAGCGTTTAATCAATGTCAGGTTGAGACGTTGATTTGACCATTGAATTTTGGTCATTTTTCAACCAATATTCTACAACATAAATATGTTGAAATAACATGCTTTTTAACGGCGTTTGATCAATGTCAGGTTGAGACGTTGATATGATCATTGAATTTTGGTCAACCAATATTCTACAACATAAATACAATGTTGAAACACCATGCTTTTTAACAACGTTTATTCAATGTGAGGTTGTGACGTTAATTTGGCCACTTCCCAACCAACAACGTGGATCCAACTTTAGACAATCAACGTTGTCTCAAGTTACAAGTACAAACTATTTAGCAACGTTGTTTAGAAGTCAGTTTTAAAGGACATGTACGTATAATCAATGTTGTATCAATGTCTTGTGCCTGCTGGGAAATAAGTTATTTGATATTTAGATCAGTATTCAATTAATTAACATAATAAACTGTGTTAATTACCATACATTTTACTATATTGGTGGGAATTACTCTAAAATATTGGCTATAATTGTTTTTGTTTTATTTGTAAATATATTGTAATTTATATTGTAAATATGAGGTGCCATATTTCCATGCTTTGACATCATTAGTTTGAAAAAAGTGTAGCATTCAAATAGATTTAAAATAAAAAAAAAACACAAAGTAAGACTAAAATGCATTAATAGATATGAATAAAATTACACTAAAATCATGAATTAATAAAAATGTGAGTAAAGTTAAGCACCATACCTGGTTTGTGTACGCTTGAATTACTACTCTTTAGAAGAATGAACCCGAAAAGTGAATCCATATGAAAGAAAAAAATAATACAATTAAAAAAATGTTTAGTTTCGAAATGTATATTTCTGTATTTTTATATGTAAAATATATATATATTTTTTTTTTTTTACAAAAACTTAATCCAAACGCTGCTAAGTAATGATCTAGTCCAGTTGCCAGTCGGGTGGCACGCATGTGCAGGGTTGACGCATAAAAAAAACAAGGGGTGAAACGGTAAAAATGTAGGAAAAAAATTGGAATGTAATGAGAAAGGGCTGAAATGTTCTAACTATAAATAATAACATACTTAGTCCTTAGTCACCTATAACAGAGACAACAAAGTTTTGTATTTAGATATGTATGCACAGTTAATATCTTAACTTTTTTTTTAACCAAATACTTTGACTTTTTAAAATGCTGCCCTTGGTGGACACCCCTGTCCTCCTTTGAATGTCAGATGGGGACACATGTAATTAAAAGCGAGGATGTCTTGAAGGCCTTGGAAAGAAAGTTAACACGAGTTTGGCCGTGACGTGACGTGTGACACATGCTTTTGTGTGCAGGTGACTTTGTGGAAGGCATGGTGAAGAACGCCCTCGGCGTAGAGGACAAGGACAAAGACAAGGACAGAGGGGGGGGGGGCTTTATGTCCATGTTTGGAGGAGGCAGGAGGGATGACGACAGGAGAGATGACGACAGGGACAAGAAGAAAGACGACAACGACGACAAGGGAAGCTTCTTCTCCAAATTTCTTGACGGAGGCGACGATGACAGGAAGCAGAAGCCATCGGGCTTTCATGGACTGTTCAACGAGCAGGACGGCCAGAGAGGACCAGGCGGAGGACCAGGCGCCGGTCTAAGTGGCGGAGGACCAGGCGCCGGTCTAAGTGGCGGAGGACCAGGCGCCGGTCTAAGTGGCGGAGGACCAGGCGCCGGTCTAAGTGACGGAGGTACGAGACTACGATGGCAGACGTTGACCGTAGGGATGTCCGATAATATCGGACTGCCGATATTATCGGCCGATAAATGCTTTAAAATGTGATATTGGAAATTATCAGTATCGGTTTCAAAATTATCGGTATCTGTTTCAAAAAGTAAAACTTATGACTTTTTAAAACGCCGCTGTGTACACGGACGTAAGTAGAAGTACAGAGTGCCAATAAACCTTAAAGGCACTTCCTTTGCATGCCGGCCCAATCACATAATATCTACGGATTTTCTCACACACACAAGTGAATGCAATACATACTTGGTCAACAGCCATACAGGTCACACTGAGGGTGGCCGTATAAACAACTTTAACACTGTTACAAATATGCGCCACACTGTGAACCCACACCAAACAAGAATGACAAACACATTTCGGGAGAACATCCGCACCGTAACACAACATAAACACATCAGAGCAAATACCCAGAACCCCTTGCAGCACTAACTCTTCCGGGACGCTACAATATACACCCCCCAACCCCGCCCACCTCAACCCCCTCATGCTCTCTCAGGGAGAGCATGTCCCAAACTCCAAGCTGCTGTTTTGAGGCATGTTAAAAATAATAATGCACTTTGTGACTTCAATAATAAATATGGCAGTGCCATGTTGGCATTTTTTTTCCATAACTTGAGATTATTTATTTTGGAAAACCTTGTTACATTGTTTAATGCATCCAGCAGGGCATCACAAGAAAATTAGGCATAATAATGTGTTAATTCCACGACTGTATATATCGGTAACTAAGAGTTGGCCATTATCGGACATCTCTAGTTGATCTCATCAATTTCCTTAACGTGTCCTCTCACACAGGAGGCGGACCGATGTGAATTGAAAACAAAGAGGTATTTGTGCAGGTTTGTAATCTAATGCAAATGTTCCTGCTTGCAGATCTGTTTGACGACCTGATGAGCGTGGCAGAAGAAACCTCCCAAAATTAACCGTCCCCAGCTGACTGAAAAGCACATATCCTTGGACAGACTTCTTCTCCGTGTGGTCTTTGACAGTCCAGCTAAGCTGCGCTAAAAATAACACAATTGACCACCGTAGGGTATCCTATCGAGACATTGTAGCTTAGCATAGAATATAAATGCCTCAGCTTAAAACATGGTTTTTTTTACATCTGGACACTGACGGATCAATTTGAATGTTACACTTTTGTAAATGATGGAATTCTAAATATAGTGCACACATCTAAAACTTGTAATGAGTCTCATTTTACACCATCCATCCACTTTCTACCGCTTGTCCCTTTTGGGGTGGCCGAGGGGCTGGAGCCTGTCCCAGCTGCACTCTGACGGACGGCAGGGTGCACAAGCCTTCTCAAATGGCGCATCATGCTCCAGACCACACGTTGAGAAGTCGTGGCATTAATCCTGACTTCCTCTTTCAATTATTAAAAATAAAATCTGCACAAATTGTTTTATTTTTGTTTCGTAGTTTTATATATCGTGCTCCTGAGTTAATGTTGCTGAGCTATTGAGTTTCATTTTATTTTTCCGTATCAAATGGTTCAAGTGAGTCAAGTATTGATAGCTGAAGTATGGATTTTGTATTTTTATTTAAAAAAAGATTACTTTTTTTTTTTAGGCAAATTGGTTTTTAGTCCAACATAAAATATATAAAGTGCATCAGTTAGATATTTTTTGTAAGTTGATCTATATTTAATGTTAAGAACACAATGATATGCAGAGGTGTACTTATAACAATTTTATAGACCAACGAGGCTATTTACTAGGGGTGTCAAAAAAAATAGATTTTCAGATTAATCGGGATTCTTATTTGTAACGATTCCTAATCAATAAAAATCTAAAACATTTTTTTTGTTCCAATCTGTGCTGTCCAGCCACTCAGACCAATCATATTGTTGATTTAGATTATCTGTATTTGCTGTACACATTTACTTTAGAAAAGAGAAGTGTTGGATACTTCTGTTGTTGCCTTATTTGTATTTGACTTTATTGGGAAGCATTTTGTTCAACAAAATCAATTTTCTTTTAAGTCAGGGTTTCCCCGAGACTGCCAAGATACCTGTGGCGCTAGGGGGCATGGTCACCATGACATCAGTATACATACAGTTAAAAACAAATCTGTTAATTAGTATTAAACATTTGTATCGGTTTGTCATATTTTCAACTGTTGCTTTTTGTACAATGTACTTTGAGATTTGTTTTAACATATACGATAACGCATATCTGCAGTATATATAAAAATCACGTCCACATCACAGACATGCTGACAACCCTCCAGACAATGGGGTGCGTTTTGTTTACATCCGGTTTCTGCAGCGCCGGTGATTGGAAGAGAATGAGGAAGTGTGTGTCCGTGGAAGCGCGGAGACGGAAGTGTTTGCACGTTTGGTAAAACCTGTTGGAATTGTGCTGTTGTAAGATAGGTAATAAAAGTTACAAATAGCATCAGACTTTGTGTGATTTCTTTTGGGGTCTACAATATCCATCCATCCATTTTCTACCACTTTTTCCCTTCGGGGGGCGCTGGAGCCTATCTCAGCTACAATCGGGTGGAAGGCGGGGTACACCCTGGACAAGTCGCCACCTAATCGCAGGGCCAACACAGATAGACAACATTCACACTCACATTCACACACTAGGGCCAATTTAGTGTTGCCAATCAACCTATCCCCAGGTGCATGTCTTTGGAAGTGGGAGGAAGCCGGAGTACTCGGAGGGAACCGACGCAGTCACGGGGAGAACATGCAAACTCCACACAGAAAGATCCCGAGCGCAGGATCGAACCCAGGACCTACAATATATTATATTTAATTTGTTTTCAAGTTTAAAAAAAAAACTTATTTCCAGGGTGCAATGTGTGGTGGTAATGAAATTGCTGTGGCGGCGTGCCACATTCAATTACATTGAGGGGAAACCCTGTAAGTAATATAGACATTTATCAGAGCTGTTATCTATTTTATGTAATTAAAGTATAGATTTTGAATCTAAAATCGTTTGGAATCGAGAACGATTCTGAATCGAATCGTTACCCCCAAGAATCAAATCGAATCGTGTGGTGCCCAAGAATTCACAGCTGTAATATTTATTGTCATGGGCGGCGTGTAATGTTTTCTTCCTCCTAGGGGGGGCGTAGGAGAAAATAATTGAGATACACAGAGTCCAATGTTTTCATGAAGACGTCGCTATAGCAACAAGAAATCATCTCCCCTCCATGTTTGTAGCTTTGATCTTGTAAAACCACCATGCATGCAAACAAGACCAAACCTGACCTGGCCTGACCCGAGGTGGTCCAGCAGGTTCGCCGGGCGACAATTCACGCGTGGGCAAAGTGGAGGTCCAGCAGTGTTAGCTCCTGACTAATGGGGACGCTGTTCTCGTCACGCAGGAAGAGGCTGCGCACCGAGACGATGACGGTCTTCTTTGGAAGGCTCAGGAGGTTCTGCAGCCTCTGTGCAACCACCTGGATCTGCTTCACTTCAGAACCTGGCGCTGAGAACCAAGGCAGACTTTCAAAACCAGAGACCAAACATGTTGACCTATGACTCTTTAGCTCTCACCTGAGCACCTGTGAAGCTCGTCAGGCGGAGCATCTAGAACCTTCTGGACAGCGAGGGCAGGAACCTGGATGCACACGCTACGGTTGCCCCGCCCACTCACAGCTGTCAACACACCGGGCCTGCAGACAGCCACACAAAGCATTCAAAACATGTGAAGCCCCGCCCCTGCCAGGCGACGCCGGTGTCACTTACCTGTAGTAGCGGCGCACGGCGGTGTAGGGCAGGCACGGGTAGCAAGGGCTATAAATTCCGTTGGCGTCGGTCTCCAGTTCGGCAGAGCAGCGGCCGCAGCCTGAGTATGTGATGTCGCCGCCGAGTGCCGCCAGGACGCCGGGCTGCGGCGTGGAGCTGTCCAGGGTCGGCTGTGGTGCATTGTGGGAAGGCTGGAAGCCGAAGCTGACGATCTGGACTCTGAGCTCCACGTCTCCTAAGGGACGACACGGTGTTAGTATGCAGCTCAATTATTATCAATAATTATAGTTACGCTCCCCCAGGAAGAGGAAAACATGAATAGTATTTGTCTATAAAAGTGTTACAAGTACACCTCTGCATTATATTGTATCCTTATTAACTGTAAAAAACAAATAAATATATATCAACTTACAGCAAAATTCACTTTGTTAACATTGAAAATATTTAAAGTGCATCCATTTGCCTGAAATAAAATAAAACTAAATAATTTAAACTCTAAAAAAATTGATCAACCTGATCCATTTGATACTGAAAAATAAAATTAAATAAATAATAAATTAAAAAAATGCCATCCATCCATCCATTTTCTACCGCTTGTCCCTTTTGGGATCACGGGGGGGTCGCTGGAGCCTATCTCAGCTACAAATCGGGCGGAAGGCGGCGTACACAAGTCGCCACCTCATCGCAGGGCCAACACAGGAAGACAGACAACATTCACACTCACATTCACACACTAGGGCCAATTTAGTGTTGCCAATCAACTTATCCCCAGGATAAAAAAAAAAAATGTTGACCTCTAATTATTCAGCGACATTACCTGAGGAGCACAATATATAAAACTTTCATCTACAAAACAAAAATGAATAAAACAATTTGATAAAGCATTTTCCCTGGGGTACTCCCTTCCCCCACCAGGTCTGCAACGATTATTCATTTAAGTACCAATGATTGTCACACACACACTAGGTGTGGCGAAATTATTCTCTGCATTTGACCCATCACCCTTGTTCATCCCCTGGGAGGTGAGGGGAGCAGTGAGCAGCAGCGGTGGCCGCGCCCGGTAATCATTTTTGGTGATTTAACCCCCAATTCCAACCCTTGATGCTGAGTGCCAAGCAGGGAGGTAATGGGTCCCATTTTTATAGTCTTTGGTATGACTCGGCCGGGGTTTGAACTCACAACCTACCGATCTCAGGGCGGACACTCTAACCACTAGGCCACTGAGTCGGTAAATTGACCAATTTGATTAGGAAAAAATCTTCAATTAATTTTCATAAAAATTTATCAATTCCAGATTGCTAAAGTGGGCTGCAACATGGACAAAAGCATGAGACGGGTGACCATTCTAGAGATTGCTCCGGGCTTTAGACGACTCGGCCCTCTCCCCGCAGTGCTCGTGTTGCTATTGTTTGTACTTACCGGTAGTCCCTTTGTGTGGAATAAATTGTTCATCTTTATTTCTTGTCACCTGTCATCACCTTAGACAGCCTTAGAACTCAAGAATCTGGGTGGACACTTTCCTACCGAAGGGTTGGCCCTATCAGAGGTAATACTTACGTCAATTCCGAACAATAAGCCGCTACCTTTTTCCTGCGGCTTGTAAAAGAGTGAAGCTAAATAGTTTTCATTCAACACATGCAAAGACACTTAAATGGTGTATTTACTGTTTGTGCTGTGGCGCCACCTTTTAGACGAGTTTGCACACTGCAGGTGCTGCTGAGTGAATGTGAACTCCTGCTGTTTAAAGCTTTGAACCGGAAGTAGAAGTGCCGTGTTTCGTCTTCTAGCCATCTAAAGCGTTAATACTCGTATAGATTCTTCATTAATCACTCCAAGTACAGCAAAGTTTTACAATTTAACTAAAACAATTCTTACCTACTAAAAAGTCCCATGAGTGATGTATGTAGGAGTGTTTTCATGCCTATTTGTACATGCTATTGTAATGTAATGACACTAGCGTCTTTAGCGTTAGCTAGTATGCTAATACGTTTACGATTGTCTGTGATAGTATTATGAACTTACAGTGGCGTTCTTTTTGTATTGTTTTAGTTTTGTAAATTCACTAAAACTTCACCGTGGAGTCATTGAGGTCTATGACAATGATTCTGTTTTGTTTGATCAGCCGTTTTACTGCCGTGTTACAGACACCGTTTGGAAACACTTACGGTATGTAAAGAAACATTTACTAAATATTTCTGTGTAAATAACTAATTTCACAACGTATATATCTGCGGCTTATAGGCCGGTGCGGCTAATATATGGAAAATATGTTGTTCCTCAAATTTGGTGGGTGCTGCTTTACAGTCCGGAAAATACATCCAACCATGCAGTACTCAGTGGCCTAGTGGTTAGAATGTCCACCCTGAGATCGGTAAGTCGTGAGTTCAAACCCCGGCCGAGTCATACCAAAGACTATAAAAATGGGAACCATTACCTCCCTGCTTGGCACTCAGCATCAAGGGTTGGAATTGGGGGTTAAATCACCAAAAATTATTCCCGGGCACAGCCACCGCTGCTGCTCACTGCTCCCCTCACCTCCCAGGGGGTGGTCAAGGGTGATGGATCAAATGCAGAGAATAATTTCGGCACACCTCGTATGTGTGTGACAATCCTTGGTACTTTAACTTTAACTTTAGATCATGGACATGGAGCGTGGCAGAACCTGCATCCATCACCTGAGTAGTTCTGGGAGAGCAGCGTGTCCAGATCCAGGTCCACACAGCTGCTGGTTCCACGCATGAAGTCCTGCAGCCTGCTGTCGGCGGCGTCCACACGCCGGATGGAGCTCCAGGGGGTGGTGTGAAGCTCCGGGAGGTCAGACGTCAAGCCTTCTCTTACCAGGAGAACTCGGACATCCCAGACAGAGTCTGAAGGGGGACGGCGTGACAATCCAGTCTACATGCTAGTCAGGGTAAAACCTTCATGGGTCCAAACAAGAACCAAACCTTTATGTGTCCTGAAGTCTGGCAGCCAGTCCAGAGCTGCCCCCCAGAGCAGCAGCGCCCCCCGCCGGCCGTCCGCCTGCTCCACGGTCGCGACAGCCTGACGCTCGAGAGCCGACCTGCAGCGAGACTCCGCCTCTCCTCGCCACTCTGCAACACACACCGTGAATGACATCATCAGGCAAGTGTGAGGCGGCGTGGCCCCTCCCCTTGCCTGTCACCCCACTCACCCGCGCTGACGTGCGCGTGTTTGACACGCAGCACGGCGTGAACCAGCGTGTTGACCCTCAGCGCCCACAGGGGGGTGTACGGCAGCCGCCTCAAGTCCTGAGGCGGGCGGGGCGGCACAGACAGCAACAGGGGGCGCCGCTCCTGAAGGTAGTCACAGAGAGACGCCACGCGGCGGGCATGAACCTGATGACCACCTGGGATTGGCGAGGGGGTAGTTTGTGAGTGAAATAGGGATTGTGATAGCGGGGGCTATAAAGTCCTACCTGAGGGACAGGTGGCTGAACCAATGTGGCCCAAGTTGAGCAGCTTGCTGCTGAACGTGGACTGCAGTACCTTCTCTCCCCTCCAGGTGTCCTCGTGCAGCCGCAGGCCTAAAGAACAAGGGAAACAAAGTGTTTTGAGTTGCAAGCAAACATTTGAGTCATGAGCAAAGTGCGTAGACGAAGAGGTGGAGAACATGCATTGAATTAAAGAAAGAAAAATTTCGATTAGATTTAGATTTATTGGTCCCCATTGGGGAAATTAATTTTCACTGCCATACATTCAAACAATAGACATTACACATCACGAACAAAAGTAACAAAAAGATATCATACATGACCAACACATTTACAGGCTTGTCAGACAGGTCGGCCGGGCCTGCTGTTTAGGGCGGCTATAGCTGCAGGGATAAGGCTTTTCCGGGTTTTGATAGTTCTGTACTTGCGCCCTGATGGTAGTGGAATGATGTATTGGTGTAGTGGGTGAGTCATATCCTGGACTATTGTGTTTGCCAGTTGAATGATGGACCTGTGGTTTAGATCTGAAATGTTGGGTGTGGGTAGGCCGATGATTTTAGCTGCTATGTTTGTAATGCGTGTGAGTAATGCGGTTGGTTACAGAAAGCATAGTGAAAAAACATGTAGGACAGTACAGAAGGATGGGTTGAACAATGCTTTGGTACAGTAATAACAGGAGGTGAGGTGCAACGTATAGTCCTTTAAGTTTAATAATTAAAAACATGACAAGAGTGTGTCGCTAGCTAACTTGGTGAAGCAGTTGGAGCGTAGCAGTGCTAATTGGCATCATACTGAAGCGGAGTGAGTCCATAACGCCAGCCAAGGATGTTAAAATAACATGTAGTACAACCGGCGGACATTTATCCATGAAAATATGGAGAAGCTGTGTTTGACAGAGAAGCAGCTGGAAGGAGATACTGTAGAAGTCCACTCTCTAAGGCAGTGTTTCTTAACCATGTGTTTCTCTACTCTGGTCCGTATGAGCCGCAGCGGTACTCAGTTGTAATACACTTTTACACCACTTGTGGAATTAATGACAATCGCAAACAAACGAATGAAATCGGGAGCTAAAGTGTGTTAAGCGCAAAAATTATGACTCAAGTCGGGAAGCTATATTTTCATTTGCACTTCAATTTTATTGACAGTTTAGTTCAGAAACATATTATTAATTTAGTGTATTTATTTTATAGAAAAATAATTGTATGAAAAATAATTTTTCTAATTAGCCTGACCTAAGCCTAAAATATATGTGTTAATTAAATAGATATAGATAATAGATCATTCATTTCAATGGCTGATGTCATCTTCAGATACAAGTGCTCTGAGTTAAGAGCTCCTAAGATGAGGTACTACTGTACTTGGAAAGCTAGGACTTCATATGGACTCTTGATTGGCCGAAGTGGTCTTCAAGGGAGGAGCCACAGCACCACCTGTCAAGGTGTTTGTGTACCTGTTATAGACACAACGTCTCCAACGCCGACGGCCAAGGCCCAGAATGCCGCCTGCCGCCACAGCACCACCTTCATGTCCACGGACGACTGGTCCGTCACCACCATGGTGGCCAGAGGGATCAGGGTCCCGGTGGAGGGTCCGGACTTCACCTTCGAGGTCAGAGCAAGATGGCATGAAGGGTGTTGGCCGAGGTCAAAGTTCAGAAAGCTTTCAGATGTATTGTCTACTTGATGGACCTCTATGCTGTTCACTTTTGACTTGGATAGATTCACTTTATTGGGTAGGTTCCAGCAACACCTTCGGCCAGGGGTGTCCTAACTTTTTCCACAGTGAAAAATCAAAGCATGCGGGGGCCACGCTGATATTTTTTAATTTTCGAAACCAACACAATATATATTGTAACCTTTAGGGCGGGGGCCGGCAACCCGCATGCGGCTCTTTAGCGCTGCCCTAGCGGCTGCTAGGGAGCTTATTAAGGAATGCATGACAATGGAAAAAGATGGGGAAAACATATATTTTTTTGTTTTAATATGACTCCCGTAGGGGGACAGACATGATTCCATGCTGTAAAAATGTGTGGAATAAATATTCCATTCCAACATTTCTGTCAACGACGATTGGCGTCAGCCTCCGACACACGTTTGTGGCTGTTTTTAGAAAGTCATTTCTGAATTTTGTCAATATATATTTGGAATGACACAAAGGGATATTATTGTTTTATGTTGCTCAGGTCGGAGGATAATGCACATTAATCTAATTTATACTGTATTATTTTAATTACTTTACCTTTTCAAAATGCGGTTTTATTTTTATAACGGCAGGCCACTTTTTATTGGACTCTGTCTGTTAATAATAATAATAATAAATAATGAATTGCATTTGTTACGCACTTTACATTTGTTAAAATCTCAAAGTGCTACAAAGTATTAAAAATAAAAATAGAAAGTAAGAATATATAATAAAAAATTAAAATAGAAATGAATCATGACACACACTAGATAAAACAGAAACATAGATAAAGTAGAAATAAGAGCCTGAAAGCACTGGATAAAAAAAACAGAGAAGGGGGAAAAAAGAAGAGGATGTGTTGCAATATCGAGAAATGAAGAGGACTTTATTTCCATTGGGAAGTCTGAAATTATAGGAGGCGTATTACGTGTGACCTATTTTGTAGGAGTTTTTTCGATACCAAATGACATAAAAAAATTGATGATAATTTGATGCAAACGAAACATAATACATTACTATTGTAGCAGAGTAGTCACATGGTGCGACATTCTCTCCAGGATGCGCTGCAGGGAAAGTAAACATTCAATCATGAATACTCATGTATTTGTAGCCGACACAGTCATTTTGATAGGATAGGCTAATAAAGACACTTACAGCATGTGTTACCTTCAATTTAAAACGTATAAAGCAGTTCCAGACAGATTTGTTTTTTTTGGCTGTTTCAACATTTTGGGTTGCCCACTCCTGCCTTAGGGTGAACGTTGAAGGTCCCGGGGACCCAAAGGGGTCTCAGTCATCTAAGCGTTAAACATAAGTCTTATGTATATTTATATATTTTTTGACTTACAATGCTTAAATATCTATAGATCAACTTTATATTTATCAGTTGCCTTATATTTTATGCCCTTATTTTTTCGAAGACACCCCTAATTTCTTAGGCCAAAAATACAAAATATCCCAAAGTTTTACCCAAAACATTTTTCAAAATGGAATATTTGATGTGAAATTATTGGAGCCTTAACTGCATAAATAATTCATTATATTGATTTTGATACATTATCATTTTTTGAACAATGACAGTTGAAAATAAATCACACAAAAGTTCTCGAGGATCCAAAAGACCACCACTCATGAAAGTGTTAAGTCATAAATCAATATATATTATATTTAGTTTTAACGCTTAAATTTACAAATCAACTTCCGATCTATCCGCCGATTTTTAATGATTTTTTTGGAGCAATGACTGTTTTTAAAGTTTAAAAAAAACTGCATGCATGGCAGCTTTAGGGATGTTCAACAGGATTCTCGTAACGTATTATTTGGTATAATAATAAATATTAATATTTTTCAAAACAGCTTACAGGTTAGAAAAGCTCCTCCTGGATGCATGGAGATGGCATAAAAATGTATGTTTAAAATTGGATTTGTATAAAAAAATACATACATATATATACATATACATATATACATGAATATATATATATATATATATATATATACACATATATATTTGTAAATAATGTATATACATTAAATAAATAATATATACATATACAGTATATGTGTATATATATGTATGTATATATATATATATATATATATATATATATATATATATATATACATACATATATATACACAAAAATGTTTTTAAAATAAACAAAAAAAAATAAAAAATTATATATATATATATATATATATATATATATATATATATATATATATATATATATATATATATATATATATATATATATATATATATATATATATTTTATTCTTTTTTTTGGCTGTTTCAAAAAAATAAAAATAAAAATAAAAAAATAAATAAAATAAATTTAAAAAAATAAATAAAAATAAAAATAAAATAAATAAATAAATAAAATAAAAAAATAAAAAATATATATATATATATATATATATATATATATATATATATATATATATATATATATAATTTTATTTTTTTATTGATTTTTGAAAATTATGTTGCGATTTAGAATTGGGATGAAAAAAAAATTGCGATTCGGTTGGCACCCCTAGTTATTAGTGTCAATATTGCAAACATCCAATTCTTATGTTTTGAATAGTATTTTTTAAATGTAAAAAAAAAAAGTTAAACGTTAAAAAATGAGCTGCGGGCCACACTTTGGACACCCCTGCCGTAAGAAGTATCATTACGATGAAAAGACAGGAAAACAGAGAATGACTTCCTTTTCTTCTCCTTTGTTGAAGTCCACAACTCACCTTCACCTCTTTCAGCTGACACGGATGTACGACGGCGACCAGGACCTGGTACCGATCCGCCGCTCGAGCACACTGGGCGAGAAGTGTGGTGGAACCACGATCCCCGGCCGTGCCGATTCCGTCCGACGCCTCGATCCTGTCGTCCTCAGCGAGGCGAGTTCTTTTGAGTTCGGGACTGGAGGGCGGACTGTTGTCCTCCTGGGAGCACAACACTCCATGTGAGGTTGTCTCCAAGACCACGCCCCCTTGCTCCGCCCGCCGCTCCGGACTGAAGAGCTCACCGGAACTCCCGGGAGAGCGAGTTAATGGACTGAAGAGCTCCGGCGTGTTGGAGGAGTCGGACGGCGATGTTTGGGTGGGTTTTTGAGGGCTCTGGTGGGGGCTGCTGGCTGATTGGGAATCCCTAAGAATCAACGCTTGACTCAGAGTCCAGGTTGCGAGAAACTGGCTGCCAACAGACAGATTGTGGCGTGAATGTTCTCGAGTTTCTTCTTGTTGCGCGGCAGGAAAACATGAGTCCAGATACTCGTGAACTGAAACCGCAGGACGCTCTTCCTCGCCGGCGTGCGAGCGATGTTCTTTGAAGGTCTCTCTGGTCCATTTGGTTCTTGAGGCTAAACCACCCTCATCTGCGGTTTTATCCTCGTTCTGGTCTGGTGGGAGATGATGCGCTCCTTCTGCATCTGAGGATGAACAAATGAGTCCTGGTTGTATTATTTACACAAAACTATTACTAATGTACTTGTTAATTTACCGATAATATCTGGTTATTAGGGCTGGGAATCTTTGGGCATCACACGATTCGATTTAATTCTTGGGTTTAACGATTCGATTCAGAAGCGATTCTCGATTCAAAATCAATACTTTTTTAACAGCATTGGCTCCCAGTTATATGATTAACTACATATATTGGCTGCCAGTTATATGATTAACTACATATCCATAAAATAGGTTAAAAAAAATAAAAAATTCAATTTTTGAGAATCTTGAATCTATTTAGAATCGCGATGAATAAACATCGTGATTCGGATCTAAATCCGTTTGTTGTCCACTCTTGCTGGTTACTTTATGTTGTAACGTGTTTCTAACTACACAAACATACACCAGAGGTTTTGAAATGTTTTTCACCAAGTACCACCTCAGGCAACACTATACCACCATAATGACCAACATTAAAATACAGCAGCGTAGTAGGCCTAAAGACTCATTAAAAACCAGGCAGAGGTTTTATTTAACCTGTATATTTAATATTTTTGGCCACTGTAACGTTACACATAGTTTGAACAGTAACACTGTGTTTGGGAAAATAAAACAGGGTATTTTAATCGAGTGATTCTTTGTTGTACCACTAGATGGAGCCCGTGTACTACATGTACCCATCCATTTTCTACCGCTTGTCCCTTTCGGGGTCGCGGGGGGTGCTGGAGCCTATCTCAGCTGCAATCGGGCGGAAGGCGGGGTACACCCTGGAAAAGTCGCCACCTCATCACAGGGCTACTACATGTACCACAGTTAGAAAATAACAGCACTAAACACTTATTCTTCTGTTGTTTGGATACTTGACATTAGTTTTGAGCCATACGACAAATGTGGGTATCGATCTGATACCAAGCACTTACGGGGACAGTATCGGTCATACCGATATTGATACTAAAATTTTCAAGGTCATTAACTGGTTATATTCTTTATCACAATTATGAAAACACAGGATGACGGTTTAACAATATCAATTAAATATTCCAATTATTTACTGTTTACTACACACAATATTTGGAGTAAATAAAGTAAATAGTAGGGGTGTGGGAAAAAATCGATTCAAATTCAAATCGCGATTCTCACGTTGTGCGATTCAGTATCGATTCTCATTTTTCAAAAATCGATTTAAAAAAAAAAAAGTATTTATTTATTTATTTTATTTTTTTATTAATCAATCCAACAAAACAATACACAGCAATACCATAACAATGCAATCCAATTCCAAAACCAAAACCAGCAACACTCAGAACTGCAATAAACAGAGCAATTGAGAGGAGACACAAACACGACACAGAACAAACCAAAAGTAGTGAAACAAAAATGAATATTATCAACAACAGTGTCAATGTTAGTTACAATTTCAACATAGCAGTGATTAAAAATCCCTCATTGACATTATCATTAGACATTTATAAAAATAAAAATAAATGAACAATAGTGTCACAGTGGCTTACACTTGCATCGCATCTCATAAGCTTGACAACACACTGTGTCCAATATTTTTACAAAGATAAAATAAGTCAGATTTTTGGTTCATTTAATAGTTGAAACACATTTACATTATTGCAATCAGTTGATAAAACATTGTCCTTTACAATTATAAAAGCTTTTTAGAAAAATCTACTACTCTGCTTGCATGTCAGCAGACTGGGGTAGATCCTGCTGAAATCCTATGTATTGAATGAATAGAGAATCCTTTTGAATCGGGAAAATATCGTTTTTGAATCGAGAATCGCGTTTAATCGAAAAAAATCGATTTATAATCGAATCGTGACCCCACGAATCGATATTGAATCGAATCGTGGGACAACCCAAAGATTCGCAGCCCTAGTAAATAGTATATTCAAAACTACAATTGTTTTAAATCCTTTGTTTTTGCACTTAAAGTACTCCTGTGTCCAGGCACCTACTCTCTAAGTTTGTAAACAATAATGGCAAAAAAGAAAGATGTTTTTGATAACAAAAAATTGCAAAGTAATCACTGTAGTATTGACCAAACACTGATACTATACTTGGTATCATTACGCTCGACATTTGTATCGTCCTACCACCCCGGTTTATTACATTCAAGAACTCCACCTTGGCAATTAGCATGGACTCTCGTATCCTCCTATGGCGTGTAGTCCTCCAGTGATAACAGTAATTGAAAGAAACAGTTTATTTGCCGCCATGGAGGCAAGGATTAGTGACTGGCACTGTTGAGAGGACATTAGCTGCGAGCACGGTAGCGAGAATGTTACATTGCGTGTCAAATTTGCGCAACACAGCTAGAACATTGGGATGTGAATCTCTGGACACCGAATGATTCGATTCGATTCCGATTCCGATTCTCACAATGTATTATTTGATATAATTTTTTTTTTTTTTCAAAACAGGTTACAGGTTAGAAAAAGTCCTTCTGGTTGCATTGAGATGGCCTAAAAACGTCTTTTTTTTAAATGTATTCTTATAAAAAGAAAAAAATACATAAACATTTTTTTTAATTTAAATTATGAAATCTGAAATTAAAAACAACAAAAAAAGTATTTTTACAAAAGTAAAAATGTTTTTAATCATTTTAAAAACATGATTAATAGATTTAGAATCTGAATGAAGACGGACACATTTTTTTTGTGCACCCATACAATAATGTCATCAAAATGCATTATCACAATATGACAATGATTAAAAGCGCTATCGTCAGCGATATTTATATTGTGTTTCGTTGGTATCGCACAACCCTACCGGGAATATAACGTGAAGTGTCTCAGAGCGCCTCACCTGCAGGGAGGAGCCGCCCTTCCCGCCAGGTGAGCTCCAGGTGTCGCCAGCGGCCGGATGGTCCCCCGCCCCTCTCCATGCCGCAGTCAGACACTGAGGCGGGGCCAGGCGTGGAGGGAGGGGCCCCCAGGAAGACGTGGATCTTTGGCCGCTCGCACATGCTGAAAGGAGAAAGTTGTGGAAGTTTATTGGCATCCACAGGAACAACACACAGCCACACTTGTACAGTTTAAATTCAATCCAGAAATGACTCATAAATGATATAACTAAAGGCTGTGACTACTTCTAACAAGGGTTTTTAACAATCAATGAAAGACATGGTTATAGGGGTGTTGGAAAAATCAATACACATTTAAATCGCAATTTTTTTTAAATTTACAATCCCTATCGATTCACAGTGCTTAAGAATCAATTTTTAAAAAGACGTTTTGGAGGTCATCTTTGCTTACACGCAGTGATGGGCAGTAACAAGCTACATGTAGCTAAGCTACGTAGCTTACCTACATTTTCCGGTAGCTTAGCTACTTCTTTAACACGTAGCTTTTCCGGTAGCTCAACTACTTTTAGACAAAGCTACAATCTATAAAGAGAGAAAATGGACTGCGAATCCAGGCCAAAAAATAAATACGGAGAAAATACAACAGCCTGGATGAACGAGAACATCCATATATACGGAGAACATCCATGATCGTTGGGTATGAAACATGACTGACTGGCCAATCAGAGCCAAGATAAGGCTGGTCATCGAAACTAGTAAGAAAAATCATAACAGACACGAAATTCAAGTCACATGACGACGAGGGAGCCGGAGACAGAGGGACGCTTCAAGCTGACTGCTCATTGATTGATTGATTGAGACTTTTATTAGTAGGTTGCACAGTGAAGTACATATTCCGTACAATTGACCACTAAATGGTAACACCCGAACAAGTTTTTCAACTTGTTTAAGTCGGGGTCAAAAATAAACAAACATACTTGAAAATGTCAGAGGGATTCTCTCCCACAGATTATATTTCTCCTTTAGTGATGAAGGCGACGTGCAGGAAACACACAATAATGCATGTCCTTAGCCATATTTAGAGAAAACAATGCCTAAAACCTTAGTTTTTACTCTGTAAACCAAAATCCTAACTGATCTCTTTATCAAAGATGTGGAACACAAATTTAGGAACACACATTAAGGTGAGTTGAGTTTTTACTGCACATAACCATTAGCAACTGTTCCCAAACAAGACACAAGTCATGTTTTTTTTTGTCAAGATATAGATCAGTGGTTCTTAACCTTGTTGGAGGTACCGAATCCCACCAGTTTCATATGTGCATTCCCTGAACCCTTCTTTAGTGAAAAATATTTTTTTTCAAATTCAAGACAAAGTTATATGTTTTTTTACCAGTGCACAACATGAACCATGCATGAACATCACATTGTTCGAAGAACAAAACCAACACAGTGCATGAACTCACAACAAATTACACACCTGCAAATCAGTGTGACTTCTGCTGTTGCCGTATCCATAATAAGCCGATAGGGAGGGAGAAGTTTTTATTTACATGATGAATCGGGTGTGTCTCGACCTCCGCGGCGGAGGCTCTGCCAAACCCCTGAGGCCGACTCACCGAACCCCTAGGGTTCGATCGAACCCAGGTTAAGAACCACTGATATAGATAAATGCTGTTTTTTTTACTATAAAAAGAGGCAATAACAATACAGGGGTGGGCCAAAGAAAAGGCAAACAAAATAAATACATACAGGTAGTTGTAGGGTGTCCCCAGCTAAATGACAGATAACTAATAGTAATATTTGTAGACTCTCAGTTACATTAACATAGATATTGTACATGTGGGCCCATAAATAGAAATGCTGTTAAATGTAGCTTTGATGTAGCAAGCTAGTTTTGCCGTAAAGGTTGTAGTGTAGCTTGCTACAATTCTCCGGGGATATCTTCCCCTGTAGCTTAGCTACATTTAATCGAGAGTAACTTGTAGCTTAGCTTACTACATTTTCTAAGTAGCCTGCGCATCACTAGCGCATATGCTAGCAGCCAAGCGGAGCTTTTGTAACTTGTTTTGAAAATGTTTTTTTTATTACCGTCTGTATGCCAAATAATATATTGTAAAAATCCTTTTGAATTGAAAATAATTCTGAATCGAATCGTCACCCCAAGAATTGAGATCCAATTGAATCGTGAATTGGTGTAAGATTCACATCCCTAATTGTGTTACCGGTATACTTGACAACATTCATCGTAAATATGAAATTACGTTTTCAACCAAAATGCTACTCAAAGCTACCGACTTCAGTCCTACAGCTAAGCTACTGAGAACGCTAACGTTATCATATTCTCTGAATTCTTTAGCCTTTTATATGCCGAACAAAATATTGGGAAAATTGTTTTGAATTGAGAATAGACTCTGAATCGAATCGTCACCCCAAAAATAGGAATCAAATTGAATCATGAGTTGGTGTAAGATTCACATTCCTAATGGTTACGTAGTTGACTTAGCATGACAATGTATTGAAAAATGTACTTATCGTGGAAAAAACTCCATTTGTTGTTTGTTGCTGTCATTTAAGTCGTGTTACACTTCACAGCATTCATCGTAAATATGAAATGGCGTTTTCAACAAAAATGCTACTCAAGCTACCGACTTCAGTGCTACAGTAAGCCACTGTGAACGCTAACGTTATCATACCCTCTGAATTCTTTTAATTTAATTCTTTTATGCCAAACAAAATATTGGGAAAATTGTTTTGAATTGAGAATAGACTCTGAATCGAATCAATAGTTTGTGGAAGATTCACATCCCTAACGGTTACGTAACTGACTTAGCATGACAACATTTTGAAAAATTTACTTAACTTCGAAAACAAACCTCAATTTGTTGTTTGTTGCTGTCATTTGAGTCGTGTTATACTTGACAACATTCATCGTAAATATGAAGTGACGTTTTCAACGTGAATACTACTCAAAGCTACAAACTTCAGTGGTACAGCTATAGTTACTGGGACCGCTAATATTACCATATTTTCAAAAAAATGTTATCATCATTTAAATGCCCAATAATATATTGTGAAAATTGTTTTGTATTGAGAATAGATTCTGAATCAAATCGTCCACCAGGAATTGGAAACAAATTGAATCGTGAGATGTTTTAAGATTCACATCTTTAATAGTTACATAGTTGACTTAGCATGACAGTGTATTAAAATGTTTTACTTATCTATGAAAAAAACAACTTTTGTTGTTCGTTACTGTCATTTAAGTCGTGTTACACTTGACAACATTTATCGTAAATGTGAAATGACGTTTTCAACAAAAATGCTACTCAAAGCTACCGACTTCAGTGTTACAGATAAGCTACTGAGAACGTCAACGTTATCATACTCTCATAATTCTTTTACCTTTTAAAGGCCGAACAAAATATTGGGAAAATTGTTTTGAATTGACAATAGACTCTGAATCGAATCATCACCCCAAAAATAGGAATCGAATTTGAATCGTGAGTTGGTGTAAGATTCACATCCGTAGTGATTTCGTAGTTGACTTAGCATGACAATGTATTGAAAAATGTACTTATCTTTGAAAAAAACAATTTGTTGTTCGTTGCTGTCACTCGAGTCATGTTATACTCGTGACATTTTCAACATGAATGCTACTCAAAGCTATAGACTTCAGTGCTACGGCTCTCTTACTGAGAACGCTAATGTTACCATATTTTCAAAATGTTCTATTATCATTTATATTCCCAATAATATATTGTGAAAATTGTTTTGAATTGAGAATAGATTGGAACAAATTGAATCGTAAATTCAATCTTTAATAGTTACGTAGTTGACTTAGCATGACAGTGTTATAAAAAATGTACTTATCTATGAAACAAAAAACTTTTGTTGTTCGTTACTGTCATTTAAGTCGTGTTACACTTTACAATTTATCGTAAATGTGAAAAGACATTTTCAACAAAAATGCTACTCACAGCTACAGACTTCCGTGCGACAGCTAAGCTACTGAGAACGAAACCATTATTATTTATTATTACCAATTCTTTATTCCCATCTATATGACAAATAATATATTGTGAAAATCGTTCTGAATTGAGAATAGATTCTGAATCGAATCGTCCGAATAATAGGATCGAATTGAATTGTAAGTTGGTGTAAGATTCACATCCCTAATGGTTATGTCGTTGACTTAGCATGACAATGTATTGAAAAATGTACTGATCTTGGAAAAATTTAATTTGTTGCTTGCTGCTGTCATTTAAGTGCTGTTGCCTAGCAACAGGGCTACAGTCAAGCTAGGATAAGCTAAGCTAACTGTAGCGCCGAAGTCTGCAGCTTCGAGTACATAATTCGGTGCTACGATTAAAGCTAGTCTACTGAGAACGCCAACGTTACCATACTCTCAGAATTCAGAGTTTTAAGTTCAAAGTTACGACGCACAGAATGACGTAACGACGCAGAGTTTGATGCTGAAGTTAGCCACAAGATGCACACAGGTGTGTAACCAAGTTAGCGTTGGAAGCTAATGCTAAGCTAACATTAGCCAGGTGTCGGATGTTGACTCGATGAAGGTGAAGTTGGTCACAAAGGAGGAAGAAGAAGAAGAAAAGGAGGAGCGGGAAGAAGAAACGGAAGAAAAAGAGGAGGAGTTCTTTGCTTCCATTTCCGTGTTGACTTTCTAGCTCCGTCCCGTCGTCTTGTTGGAACTTTTCTAGCTTTAAAAAGAACCAAAATGTACCGGAACTTCGTAGGGCTGCTTGCCCGGGGGACGAGCGGCTGGCT
Source organism: Entelurus aequoreus (assembly GCF_033978785.1). Taxonomy (NCBI): domain Eukaryota; kingdom Metazoa; phylum Chordata; class Actinopteri; order Syngnathiformes; family Syngnathidae; genus Entelurus; species Entelurus aequoreus. Next base: position 74,970,162 of record NC_084739.1, read on the forward strand.
GGGCGCCGCTGAGTCGGTTCTCCCGGCGTCCGCGTCTCGGCTGCGGTGCCGCGACTACTCCTCGGCCGTGGACCGGGACGACGACCCCAACTTCTTCACCATGGTGGAGGGCTTCTTCGACCGCGGCGCCGCCATCGTGGAGAACAAGCTGGTGGACGACCTGAAGACCCGGGAAAGTGTCGAGAACAAGCGGAAGCGAGTCCGCGGGATCCTGCGGATCATCAAGCCGTGCAACCACGTCCTGAGCGTCAACTTCCCCATCAAGAGAGACAGCGGAGAGTGGGAGGTGGTGGAGGGCTACCGGGCTCAGCACAGCCAGCACAGGACGCCCTGCAAGGGAGGTCAGCATGGGGCTTAAGGCGGGTGGGGGGACACTCGTGGTACTGTCCACTCGGATGGATCTTGCCATTGTGTGTGTGTGTGTGTGTGTGTGTGTGTGTGTGTGTGTGTGTGTGTGTGTGTGTGTTCTGGCAATGCTTACTTAATGGGGACATCTGTCTGTTTACACAGTCACCTTTAGGGGACCTCTGACGGTATGGGGACAAAAAAACAGGTCCCCTAAAGCAGTGGTCCCCAACCACCGGGCCGCGGCCCGGTACCGGTCCGTGGCCCGGTACCGGTCCGCAAAAGAAATTTAAAAATTAAAAAAAAAAAAAAAATTAAATCAACATAAAAAACACAATATATACATAATATATCAATATAGATCAATACAGTCTGCAGGGATACAGTCCGTAAGCACACATGATTGCATTACTTTATGACAAATTTTGTGACAAATTTTCAAGCGTTGACCGGTCCGCAGCTACAAAAAGGTTGGGGACCACTGCCCTAAAGGGAAACCTTTATAAATGATAGTCAGATCCATTCTGAAGACGCCTAAGTGATTTTTAAGCTTTGGCCCATAAAACATGTTTACTGAATAGTAAACATGTTTAACATCTAATTTGAACTTTTTTTTTTAAATGGTCCTCAGTAGTCACGTACAAATTTGTGTGAATTATGCAAAATTATTTAAATTTGGTCCCCATGAACCATATTAACTATTTTTCCCCAAGGTCCCTAGTAAGAATGATCAGCACATTACTTCATCAATCCAGAGATTTAAAGACGTGTATGAGCTTAATGGGCAGTGGCCATTTTACCTCATTTTTTTATGCCTCCACAACCTGTAGAAAGGGTGGTCCCCACAATTGATGATCAAAAACTTGGTCCCCATTTAAAATTATAACATATTTGTGTGTGTGTGTGTGTGTGTGTGTTCTGGCAATGCTTACTTAATGGGGAAATCGCTCTGTTTACACAGTTACCTTTAGGGGACCTCTGACGGTATGGGGACAAAAAACAGGTCCCCTAAAGGGAAACCTTTTTAAATGATAGTCAGATCCATTCTGTATCCTTCTATATATGGTAGTTGGAGTTGCAGACAACTTCATTACTGCTAAATAGCAGTTTTCAGTCATGTCACAGAAGATGCAGGATTTGATTTAACATTTAAGTGGTGAAACTTCCTATAAGAGGACAGCAGTAGTGCTGTATTCTGAGGATCATGTCATACTTAATTTGAACTTCTTTTTTTTTTAAATGGTCCTCAGTAGTCAAGTACAAATTTGTGTGAATTATGCAAAATTATTTAAATTTGGTCCCCAAGAACCATATTAACTCTTTTTCCCCAGGGTCCCCAGTAAGAATGATCAGCACATTACTTCATCAATCCAGAGATTTAAAGACGTGTATGAGCTTAATGGGCAGTGGCCATTTTACCTCATTTTTTATGCCTCCACAACCTGTAGAAATGGTGGTCCCCACAGTTGATGATCAAAAACTTGGTCCCCATTTAAAATTATAACATATTTGTGTGTGTGTGTGTGTGTGTGTGTGTGTGTGTGTCTGTTCTGGCAATGCTTATTTAATGGGGAAATCGCCCTGTTTTACACAGTCACCTTTAGGGGACCTCTGACGGTATGGGGACAAAAAAACAGGTCCCCTAAAGGGAAACCTTTTTAAATGATAGTCAGATCCATTCTATATCCTTCTATATATGGTAGTTGGAGTTGCAGACAACTTCATTACTGCTAAATAGCAGTTTTCAGTCATGTCACAGCAGATGCAGGATTTGCTTTAACATTTAAGTGGTGACACTTCCTATAAGAGGACAGCAGTAGTGCTGTATTCTGAGGATCATGTCATACTTAATTTGAACTTTTTTTTTTTTTTTTAAATGGTCCTCAGTAGTCAAGTACAAATTTGTGTGAATTATGCAAAATTATTTAAATTTGGTCCCCGTGAACCATATTAACTCTTTTTCCCCAGGGTCCCCAGTAAGAATGATCAGCACATTACTTCATCAATCCAGAGATTTAAAGATGTGTATGAGCTAACTGGGCAGTGGCCATTTTACCTCATTTTTTTATGCCTCCACAACCTGTAGAAAGGGTGGTCCCCACAATTCATGATCAAAAACTTGGTCCCCATTCCAAATTATAACGTGTGTGTGTGTGTTGTTGTATTTCTACCCTTCTTAAGACATCAACAAGGGAAAAGTACCTTCCATATGAGGACCGGTGAACAAGTTAGGACCGAAATCATGGTCCCAATACGGAAAACCATTGCATCTAATAGAGAATGTCCCATTTGCATACCAGGGGGTGAAATCTATCGAAATTAGGGTGGTCCAAAAAAGGAAGGGTTTTTCAAATGTACTGTGTGTCGGTTTTAAAAGTGCTGCCCCTCTGGTCAACATATGAAATAACAAGTGTGTGTAACAATTAATTAAAATAAATAAATATGTATATTATTACTTACTGTAATAATTTCAAGTAAATAATGAAGATTAAAAACCAATTACCAATTAAAAATTTAAATAAAGAAAAATGAACTAAAATAAGTATTTTTCTCACAATGTGGCGACTTTTTTCTTATAAAATTGGGAACAATTTCTCATATTGTTTCTGTAATATTGCAATATTTTCTCGTAAAATGATTACTTTTTACTGCAAAATGGTGACATTTGTCATATAAAATTCTGACTTTTATCACAATATTGCCAATGTTTTTGTTGTTCTTGTAAAATGGTGACATTTTTTAAATAAAATTATGACTTTTGTCATAATTTTGCCAAGTAAAATTCTGATGATTATTATAATATTGCCAAAATTTCTCACTTTTCTTATAAAATTGTGACTTTTGTCGAGAAAAATTACGACTCTTTTCATAAAATTGCCAAAATGTTAAGCTTTTCTTGTACAATTGTGACTGTTATTGAGTAAAATTCCAACCTTTATCATAATATTGCACAAATGTTCAGTTTTTCTTTTTTATATTTGCATAGTATGTATATATTATTAATGTTGTAAATAAAAATCTTTATATATCTAGAAAGGGTGGTCCTAAAGAGGTAGGCATTTTTCGGAGGTCTCAAGAAGGTAACACATAACACATACAAGAGTGTGTGTGTGTGTGTGTGTGTGTGTGTGTGTGTGTGTGTGTGTGTGTGTGTGTGTGTGTGTGTGTGTGTGTGTGTGTGTGTGTGTGTGTGTGTGTGTGCGCGTGCGTGTGATGTAAAGTTTCCTCACTGATCAGGAATGTTGAAATTCTGGTCCTGTGTGTGCATGTGTGTGCATGAGAAAGATGTGACGATTATAATTTGTCACAGGTTTTAGGTGTTTTGAGCACACCTTGACCAAATTGAGGCCCTTAGCAGGGTTAGGGCCCCTATTACAACTTTTTTTTTCTACTTTTAAAATCAAACTTAGTGTGTAATAAATGTAATTGCATATCTATGGAGTGAAATTACTGGCAAAACTTCTCAAACACCCCAACCATTTGCAAGTAAACATAACAATTTTCATAATATTCCACCTGAAAGATCCACACACCTGCACTCAGAGCACCTGCAATTTGTACTCTGCAATGACAGGCGGTGCTGCTAATTCAACTTAAGTGCGTCAGAGCTACAGTTATTTGCGCATGGTGCCGTCAGCCAAATACAACAAAGGAGGAGCAGGGTGGAGAGTAACACAGCGGACAGAAGAGAGTGGAAACATGCTCAAGTTTCAATTTTCCCCTTCTCTTCCTTTCTTTCCTTTGCTGCTTCTTTGTTATTTTTGGCAGACGGCACCATGCGCAAATAACAGTAGCTCTGACGGCCTTACATTGACCAAGCAACATCACCTGTGGTAGGGTGCAAATTACGGGTCCTGCTCATGCAGGGTGAATATTACTGCCATAAGTTTTAACTTTCAGAAATTATTTTTATACTTGCGAATTGTTTTTATAGTTAAAGGAAATTGTTTTAGTTGCAGGACATTTTTTTGTTTTACTTGTGAATCATTATATACCTTGCAGAATTTGTATTATTTACTTGCGAATCGTTTTTATAATTGGCAAATTTTCTTTTTTTTTTTACTTGCAATCGGTTTTTTTTTACTTGCAGAATTATTATTTTTTTTACTTCCAATCATTTTTTTACTTGCCGAAGATGGTTTTCTTTACTTCCAAATCGTTTTTTTTACCTGCATAATTTTTTCCTTACTTCCAATAATTTTTTTACTTGCAGAAAATTGTTTTCTTTACTTTCGAATCCTTTTTTTTACTTACATAAAATGTTTTGTTTTTTTTACTTGGAGAATTTTTTTTTTACTTCCAATTGTTTTTTTTTACTTGCAGAAAATTGTCTTCTTTACTTCTGAATCATTTTTTTACTTGCAGAAAATGTTTTTTAAATTTTTTTACTTCCAATCGTTTTTTTTACTTCCATTGTTTTTTTGCTGACAGACAATTTTCTTTACTTCCGAATAATTTTTTACTTGCAGAATTTTTTTTTTTTAACTTCTGAAATGTTTGTTTTTTTCCTTGCAGAATTATATATTTTTTTTACTTCCAATCAGTTTTTTTTTACTTGCAGAAAATTATTTTCTTTACTTCCGAATCATTTTTTACTTGAAGAATTATTATTTTTTTACTTCTGAAATGTTTTTTTTTCCTTGCAGAATTATTTTTTTCACTTGAAATTGTTTTTTACTTGCAGGAAATTTTCTTTACTTCTGAATTTTTTTTTTACTTGCAGAAAATGTTCTTTTTTAAATTTACTTCCAATCGTTTTTTTTACTTGCAGAAATTTTTTTTTTTTACTTCCAATTGTTTTTTTGCTTGCAGAAAATGTTCTTTACTTCCGAATAATTTTTTTACTTGCAGTAAATGTGTTATTTTAACTTCGAATCGTTTTTTTACTGGCAGAATTTTTTAAAACTTCAGAATATTTTTTTTTCCTTGCGGAATATACTGTATATTTATTTGACTTCCAAAACGTTTTTACCGCTTTCTTCCGTTTTCTTTTATCGAACACATTTTTTATTGATATAGATTACGTGTCTATCGCGATATACATTGATATCGTTTCATGGCTCAGCCCTCCATTTTTGACACAGGTTTCCTCCAGCCTTGTGGGCACACATTTGGGTTTGGCAACCTTTTCATGTAAACAGGAAGTGACACTTTTTGACTGTTTGTGTGTTTCCAGGGATTCGATACAGTATGGACGTGTCTCTCGACGAGGTCAAAGCGTTGGCGTCGCTGATGACGTACAAATGCGCAGTGGTCGGTAAGTAGAGCGACGTCGGTGCCCAAGGCAGCATATGGTGGGTTTAAAAGTCATGGCCGGTGTTGTAGATGTCCCCTTTGGTGGAGCCAAGGCAGGACTCAAGATCGACCCCAAGAAGTACTCCGTAAGTCCTCGTTGACCACGGTTCTTCTTCCGCGTCCTCCCGGGCGTGAGCACTTTATGTCACCAGTGATGTGTTTCCAGGACAACGAGATGGAGAAGATCACCAGGAGGTTCACTGTGGAGCTGGCCAAGAAAGGTTTCATCGGTCAGTAGGAAAAGACCCACCACACGTACAAGAAGAGGAGGACTAAATATTTGGGAATGTTTTGTCTTTTGCAGGACCCGGGATAGACGTTCCTGCTCCAGACATGGGCACTGGAGAGAGGGAGATGTCCTGGATCGCAGACACCTTCGCCACCACCATGGGACACAACGTGAGTCCACGCCTGGACAGCACTTGTTTGGGACGTAAAAATATGTCTCGCTTGTGTCGGTCTTTCTGAAGGACACCGGTGTCAAACTCAAGGCCCGGGGGCCAAATCTGGCCCGCCACGTCATTGTATTGTCTCACCAAATCCTTTTATTATGACCCACCACATCATAATGTGGCCAACCACATTTTTTAATGTGGCCAACCACATTTTTTAATGTGGCCAACCACATTTTTTAATGTGGCCAGCCACGTTTTTTAACGTGGCCAACCACGTTTTTTAACGTGGCCAACCACGTTTTTTAATGTGAACAACCACGTTTTTTAATGTGGCCAATCACGTTTTTAAGTGGCCAACCCCGTTTTTTAATGTGAACAACCATTTTTTAATGTGGCCAACCACATTTTTTAAAGTGGCCAGTCACATCTTTTTAATGTAACTTGCCAAATCATTTAAATGTAGCCCTCTGTAATTTTAATTTTAACCTACTCAGTGGCCTAGTGGTTAGAGTGTCCGCCCTGACATCGGTAGGTTGTGAGTTCAAACCCCGGCCGAGTCATACCAAAGACTATAAAAATGGGACCCATTACCTCCCTGCTTGGCATTCAGCATCAAGGGTTGGAATCGGGGGTTAAATCACCAAAATGATTCCCGGGCGCGACCAACGCTGCTGCTCACTGCTCCCCTCACCTCCCAGGGGGTGATCAAGGGTGATGGGTCAAATGCAGAGAATAATTTCGCCACACCTGGTGTGTGTGTGACAATCATTGGCACTTTAACTTTAACTTAATGTGGCCTGCAAAAGGCTGACAATAAAATAGCACTTTCTGGCTAAAAGTATTTGTTCTTTAGATTTTCACAGAAAAATGTTGCACTTGTTTTACAGCTTATTATTATCAGATCGCGCAACAAAATGTTCCAAGCATTTTCTTGGTTACCAAAAATAAACACTTAAATATCTGCCTGTTTTAGGACATCAACGCTTACGCCTGTGTCACGGGGAAGCCCATCAGCCAAGGAGGGATCCACGGTCGGATCTCGGCCACCGGACGAGGAGTTTTGCACGGCATCGAGAACTTTGTCAACGAGGCGGCATACATGAGCAAGCTGGGAATGTGTCCCGGCTTCCAGGACAAGACCTTCGTCCTCCAGGTAGAACACTGTGGAAATATCAATCAGCTAAAATGCGCCAAACATGGATAAGTGTGGAGAGAGTGTTTTGCATCTGTAGCGGTAAAGTCCTATACTCTACCGCTACATGGTTGCCGAATATAAATGAAGTTTGCAGCCGGCTAATAATCGATGTTCAGAATGATTTCCGTGTTTAACCAAAATATTTATTAACAGACAGTCATGTAAATTATACTCACTTTGTAACAAAAATGGAAAATAAACATGAGCAAACAAATCATAGCCTGACACAATCAAAAACTGTTGCGCCTCCACTCAGCAACACCTGAGCAAGATCCCAGCCCCTCCCTAAGTAGACTGGCACTTGGCTTTGAGCCAACCCCTTTAGTGACGTCAAATTGATGACGGACAGAAAGAGTAAATGGCTCTAACACACCAGCCCCTAATTGCTACTGGCGTGATGAACAGAGCAATTGAATTAAAAATAAATACATACGAATAGAGCCATAATACCAAAATAAAACCCTTTTTCTTTGGCTTTCATGTTCCCTTTTGCAATAATGCAGTTATTTTACTCCATACCTTTCACATAGAAGGCATATCTTAGTTATGGGTCTTTCGATTATGCTCATTTTGGTTTGCAGACTGAGCGTACGAGGCCTTTCCTATCAGGAAAGGTTACCAGTATTCTTCTAAGTATCAAACTTCCTCTTGGTGCTGAAGCATCCATTTTCATTTGTCCTCTTTTGTCGCTCTTGTAGCAACGGTAAATACTCGCAAATCCACCTTTTCCAAAAAAGGTCAGCGATATAGACTCTGCCTCCATCTTCTCTTTGAGTACAAATCCTTTTTTTCTTTCTGCTTCCAAACTTTGAGTCTTGCCTTTTCCATTTCTCTCCTTTCCTTCTCCTCGTGTTGTTGCTGGAGAAGTGCTTGCTCCAAGGCTCTTTGTCTTTCTAGCTCTAGAGCTCTCTCTCTGGCCAGTGCTTGCTCTCGCTCTTCCTGCTTTTTGGCCAAAGCATGTTCTCTCCTGCCTCTCCTTTTTCCAAAGCAAGTTTTTTCTCCCACTGCAAAGCTTTTCTTGCTCCTCTTTTTCAATGCGGAAGCTTTGAGCCCACTCATAGGACGTTTGGGCTGAATGTGTTCCGCCAATGCTCTAGTTGATAAGCGATTCCTCCAACCTGTTAACGATTGTGTGGTTAACAGTAACTGTGGGGCTCCCATTGTTGCCTTGTATTTGCCCATTAATTACCCACCCCAATAGGGTTCTGACAGCATAGGGTCCATCTCCGTGGCTGTTAATCACCTCCCATGGTTCCAATAACTTGGAGGCGTTGGTACCAATTAACAGGTCCACGTTGGCAGTTAGTCGAGGGATTTTGATGCCTTTGAGGTAAGGTCACTTATCTAGCTCTGATTCACTGATAAGATTGTTGGTACCCACAGGCATCTGCCTTTGAGTGAACACATCAGGAAGCTCAAAAAACTTACTGCCAGTAAGATTAGAGATTTTCAGGCCTTTTACAACGCTGCTAGGGACCGCCTTACTGTGCCCCATGGTGCGCAAGTGGACTCTTGTTCTTCGGCCTTCTGTGTTTAGCCTGTTCAGTAGCTGTTCAGAACAGAAGGTCCTGTGCTTCCTGGATCTAGGAAAGCGTATGTCTGGACTATCTTGCTGCCCTTTGAGCACTTCACTTGAACAGGCAGGATAGGTAAAATCCCATAGTTGCCAGCCCCTGTATGGCCACAAGTTGATGATTTAGTGCAATTCTTTGCTTCTATCTTTGGCAGATGGCTATTTCCTCCACTTTCCAGATGTCTTCTGTCAATATGTAGCACTTCGGGATGTGTCTTGTTGCAGTAAGAGCAAGTGATGCGCCTGTCACAACTCTTGCTCAGGTGCCCTGTGCATAGGCAACCAAAACACAGGCCTTTTTCTTTTAAAAAGTTAAGCTTTTCCCTGTGTGCCTTCTTTCCCAGTATCTCACAGTGCTCCAATGCGTGTCGACTTTTACAATAAAGACAGGGAATACAGTTTATCTTGGAGGTGTTCACAAACTTTTTCAAGTGTGATTCTTGTTTAGGTTCAGTGGCAACTGCCACCTGAGTTGCGAAACTGCTTCTTCTGAACTGTGATTTGCTTTGATGCATAGGCTTGGATTTGGTTATTGTTTTATTTCGAGGAATGTCCTGAATGTCGCCAAAGACAGGATCTGAAGCAATTCGGACCTGCTGTTCAATAAATTTCACAATGTCTATGAAACAAGCACGTCGCTTTTGTTGTCAGCTGCTTTTCCTCTCCACTGGTGCCTTAATTTGTAAGGAAGCTTTTGTATGAGCATTTTCATGCTAGCTGGCATATTGAGCTCATCCAAGTATTGCAGCTCTTCCATGGCATTGGAGCATTCTCGCAATTAGAGTGCATAAGCTTGGAGATTTTTTACATCCTCAGACTTGATGTTTGGCCAAACCATGATTTTGTCCAGGTAGGCTGCTGTTATTTTTAAAGGATTTCCAAAGTGTTCCCTTAGTAGGCGTTTTGCTGTAGCATAGCCTCTCTCTGTAGGCATATGGAGGCAACTGCGCACCAAATCTCTCGGCTGTCCTTTGGTAAACTGCTCCAGATAATATAAGCAGTCACCACAATCATTGGTTTTTGCCTCCACATAATGCTCAAATGCTTTTATGAAAGCCTGAAACTGCAATGGGTCACCTTCAAAAACCGGAATGTGTCTGTGTGGAAGTAATTGGGAGGTTTGTGCTTGAACCAGGAGTGCCATCATTTCATTTTGCCTTTGTAATATAGTGTGGAATTCACCTGGTATTGTGTGCCTTGAAATGATTGAGCTGCTTGAGGTAAATGTTGCCTTGATTGGTTTTCCACAGGATCCAAAGTTGATGAGCGAAGTGGTTTGTTTGGTTGAGGGTATGAATGAACCTTGTTTGGGGCATTCTTGGCTGTGTGAAGCTCTGAAGGAGCAGCTTTAACAGACTGCTGAAGTTGTTCTACAGGCTGTGCAGGCACTTTTCTCAGTTTTGTTACTTGCCTATAATAGGACTCAATTCCATCAGACTTTTTGCTCCTGCCAGAAACACTGGCTTCATGGAGAACAGACAATTTAGCATTGTGGGCTGCTATTTGAGCATCCAATTCCATTTGCTCCTTTTTCCTCCTTATGGCCTCTGCTTGTTCCTCCTGTTCCCTCTTTAGAGCTGCTGCCTGCTCATCTTGTTCCCTCTTTAGAGCTGCTGCCTGCGCCTCCAATGCATGAATGTCTTTTAAAGCAATAGCATGGGCAATAAGTGCTGCCTTATCTGCCTCTGCTATTATGCAAGCAGAAGAAGTGGAATAACTTTTGCTTTTGTTTGAGGCTGTGGAATTATTGAGCTTTGATAAGACATTGGATTGAACATTTGAAATGCTGTCGTGGGGTTGTACACTTTCATTTTCTAAACCATCAACAGCAGAACCATCATTTTCAACCTCATCATCATCATCAGTGTTTTGAGAATACATCAACCTGTCAACACTGTCAATAAAACAATCAAAATTCAACATTTTTGCTTTGTACCATGTCTCATTGTTTAGTACACTCATCATCTGGCAACAGAGACAACAAAGTTTTGTGCACTTTTCTGGTTTCATGATAAAAACCCATAAACCTGCTAAATTCCTTCTTTAGCTCATGTGAACGTGTTTCGTCATTTAACACGGCAATGACCCCCTCTTTCAGCATTGAGAGTCTTTGCAACTTTCATTTTCTTTCCCCTTTCAAACTCAATTATGTGACCTAGAGCTTTGGGTGTCATTTTTACCACACGTTTTTTCCCTTCAACCCCTTGCCCAACATTGTCACGTTCAGCCACATTGTCCTCCTGTGGCTGTTTATGTTCGTCAGCGCACATTTGTGCTCCCACCTCCTCCATTTGGAAAAGTCAAAGTTTTTCAACCCGCGCGCAAGTCAAGTCAAATAGTCACCAATGCATTGGATTGTTCAATATTTGTGTGCACACATTTTAACAATGGCCGTTTTGTTTTTGTTTATGTCGGCGCGCCGCTAAAACATACCACACAGGTGTAGGACGGGCTCAACGCTGCTCCGCGTCCTCCTCCACGCACGGCACGCACGCGCGCGGCTTGGCTCGGTCGGATGATCTGCTGCTGCTGCTGCTGCTGCTGCTGCTGCTGCTGCTGCTGCTGCTGCTGCTGCTGCTGGCTGCTGGCTGCTGTCCCCGGCAATGAGCGACCCTGTAGCTCTCCAGTGGGACTCGTAGCTGTCGATGCAGAGCTTGATTGCAGAAGGTCTCCGCCGCTTCGCCGATCCGTTTCCTCCGCCGCCGGTCGCCAAACAAACGCTGACAGCGGCCCGTGCGTTCCTCTTCCAAAACGAGCCTCGAAGCTTGTTGCTTCCCAATAAACAACTCTCGTTCCGATGAGGCAGTTTTTGACTAAGTGTAGCGGTAAAGTCCTATACTCTACCGCTACATGGTTGCCGAATATAAATGAAGCTAGTTCCGACGTGTGCAGCCGGCTAATAACCGATGTCCAGAATGATTTCCGTGTTTAACCAAAATATTTATTAACAGACAGTCATGTAAATTATACTCACTTTGTAACAAAAATGGAAAATAAACGTGAGCAAACAAATCATAGCCTGACACGATCAAAAACTGTTGCGCCTCCACTCAGCAACACCTGAGCAAGATCCCAGCCCCTCCCTAAGTAGACTGGCACTTGGCTTTGAGCCAACCCCTTTAGTGACGTCAAATTGATGACGGACAGAAAGAGTAAATGGCTCTAACAGCATCTTTCCCATCATGCATTGCAGGGGACTTAAACGGGTGTAATTTTGAATTATGTGTTGTGCTTGGACATTTTTGTTTGTAATATCCACAGAGTTCAGTGAGCAAGTTGTGTTACGTGTGACCATGTGTGTTGACTTTTTGTGCTAGTTTATTCGCACTATGAGTGAAAGGTTGTCTGCATTAAGTCAAGTGTAAAATTCATGATCATTAACTTGATTTGCTCACACTGTCCCGAAGATGGTGACAAATTTGCAACAATTAACAGTCTAAAATTAAAATTAAAGCTGGACAGATTTCTTACTAAATTAAACTGGAAATGGCAGTAGTTTGGACATTGTTTCAGCTTTTATTTTTTTACAAAATAAAAAAATATCAAAATGGCTGCCATATACTTTGACTTTTGGTTATGTGGCCCTTGGTGATAAAGGTTTGGACACCCGTGTTTTATTAGCTTACATCAGTGTTTTTCAACCACTGTGCCGTGAGATACAGTCTGGTGTGCCGTGGGACATTATCTAATTTCACCTATTTGGGTTAAAATATTTTTTGCAAACCAGTAATTATAGTCTGCAAATGATGTGTTGTTGTTGAGTGTCGGTGCTGTCTAGAGCTCGGCAGAGTAACCGTGTAATACTCTTCCATATCAGTAGGTGGCAGCCGGTAGCTAATTGTTTTGTAGATGTCGGAAACAGCGGTAGGCAGCATGCAGGTAAAAAGGTATCTTATGCTTAAACCAAAAATAAACAAAAGGTGAGTGGCCCTAAGAAAAGTAATTAAAGCTTAGGGAAGGCTATGCAGAAGGAAACTAAAACTGAACTGGCTGCAAAGTAAAGAAAAACAGAATGCTGGACGACAGCAAAGACTTACTGTGGAGCAAAGACGGCGTCCACAAAGTACATCCAAACATGGCATGACAATCAACAATGTCCTCACAAAGAAGGATAAAAACAACTAAAATCTTCTTCATTGCTAAAACAAAGTAGATGCGGGAAATATCGCTCAAAGGAAAACATGAAACTGCTACAGGAAAATACCAAAAAAAGAGGAAAAGCCATTAAAATAGGAGCGCAAGACAAGAACTAAAACACTACACACAGGAAAACAGCAATAAACTCCAAATAAGTCAAGGTGCGATGTGACAGGTGGTGACAGTACACCTACTTTGAGACAAGAGCTATATTGATGCATGCTTGGTTAAGGTTTAAAGTCATATCCAACAATTGCGACAATGACTTTTTACTGTCAACTGAGTTTTGTTTTTTAATGATGTCAGCTGGTGGTGTGCCTCCGCATTTTTTCAACGCAAAAAATGTGCCTTGGCTCAAAAAAGGTTGAAAAACACTGGCTTACATGACAACAGTTAGCATTAGCCTGCAAGTTGATGCCTTCCCTCACTTCAGGGTTTTGGCAACGTGGGCCTCCACTCCATGAGATACCTTCATCGCTTTGGAGCAAAGTGCATCGGGATCGGAGAGTGGGACGGAAGCATCTGGAACCCGGAAGGCCTCGATCCCAAAGAGCTGGAGGACTACAAACTGGTCTGTACTTCCCGTGGTAGACCCACGCTGTGTTTATGGCAAAGTCCACTTGTCTCCAGGCCAACGGGACCATCGTGGGCTTCCCCAACTCCACGCCGTACGAAGGAAGCATCTTGGAGGCCGACTGTGACATCCTGGTTCCCGCCGCCAGCGAGAAGCAGCTGACCAAGAGCAACGCCCACAAGATCAAGGCCAAGGTGCCGCACTCCACCTCGGATCGGTCGCTTGATTAGTCCCTCCGGGGTTCCGCCATGTGGCAGTTGAGCCCACTCACACAGATTATGCGCGGCCTCACAACTTTTGACTTTCTTATCTCATACTTTATATTTTTATCTCATAATTATGAATTTTTCTCTCATAATTTTGACTTTTTATCTCATAATTTTGACTTTGTATCTCTTAATTTCGATTTTGTATCTCATAATTGACTTTTTATCTCATAATTCTGATTTTGTAGTTTATGACTTATCTCATCATTTCGATTTTAATCTCATAGTTATGAATTTTTATCTCATAAATTTGACTGTTTACATCATAATGATTGTTTCATAATTTTGACATTTTATCTGATAATTATGACTTTTTATCTAATTTATTACTTTTTATCTCATAATTTTGACTTTTTATCTCATGACTATCTCATAATTTCGACATTTTATTTCATTACTATGACTTTTTATCTCATTTATTACTTTTTATCTCATAATTTTGACTTTTTATCTCATGACTATCTCATAATTTTGACATTTTATCTCATAATTATGACTTTTTATTTCAAAATTTTTACTTATCTCATAATTACATTTGTATCTCATAATTATGATTTTTTTAATCATAATTTTGACTTTATCTCATAATTTCAACTTTTTATTTTATAGTTATGACTTTTTATCTCATTTCAACTTTTTATCATAATGACTTTCTCATAATTTCGACATTTTATCTCATAATTATGACTTTTTATCTAATTTATTACTTTTTATCTCATAATTTAGACTTTTATGTCATAATTTTGACTATCTCATTTATTACTTTTTATCTCATAATTTTGACTTTTTATGTCATAATTTTGACATTTTATCTCATAATTATGACTTTTTATTTCAAAATTTTGACTTATCTCATAATTTAGATTTGTATCTCATAATTAGGATTTTTTAATCATCATTTTGACTTTTTATCTCAATTTCAACTTTTTATTTTATAGTTATGACTTTTTATCTCATTTCAACTTTATATCATAATGACTCTCATAATTTCGACATTTTATCTCATAATTATGACTCAATTTTTAATCAATTTTGACTTTTGATCTCATAATTTTGATTTTTCTCTCATAATTATGAATTTTTCTATCATCATTTTGACTTTTTATCTCATAATTTCGATTTTGTATCTCATAACTGACTTTTTATCTCATAATTCTGACTTTGTAGTTTATGACTTATCTCATCATTTCGATTTTAATCTCATAGTTATGAATTTTTATCTCATAAATTTGACTGTTTATCTCATGACTATCTCATAATTTTGACATTTTATCTCATAATTAGGACTTTTTATGTCATTTATTAATTTTTATCTCATAATTTTGACTTTTTATCTCATGACTATCTCATAATTTTGACACTTTATCTCATAATTATGACTTTTTATTTCAAAATTTTGACTTTCTTATCTCATAATTTAGATTTGTATCTCATAATTATGATTTTTTAATCATAATTTTGACTTTTTATCTCATAATTTCAACTTTTTATCATAATGACTCTCATAATTTCGACATTTTATCTCATAATTATGACTTTTTATTTCAAAATTTTGACTATCTCATAATATAATTTTTAATAAATTTTGACTTTTGATCTCATAACTTTTAGTTTTTTATCTCAAATTAAACTTTTTATCTCATAATTTCATTTTTTTTTATCTCATACTAATTAGAGTATTCATTTATTAGTGGCGGAAAAGGCTTCTATATAGGACTGACTGATTGATTGATTGATTGATTGATTGATTGATAGCGACGTCTTTTTAACCGGCGGTGTGTTTTGTGTCGGCCATCTTTCTTTGGACAGATCATCGCGGAGGGCGCTAACGGTCCAACCACGCCGGAGGCTGACCGAATCTTCCTGGACAGAAACATCTTGGTCATCCCGGTACGTTGACTCCGCCCACTTTACAAACACCACGCACATGCCGTTAGGCGACGTCGCCGGGCTAACCTTTGCTCCGCCCCCTCAACGCGCAGGACATGTACCTGAACGCGGGTGGCGTGACCGTCTCCTACTTCGAGTGGCTGAAAAACCTCAACCACGTCAGCTACGGACGCCTGACGTTCAAATACGAGCGCGACTCCAACTACCACCTGCTGAGTGAGTAAGCCCCGCCCACTTTCCCCGGGGCGACGACGGAGGAAAACGCCGATGTTTTTTTCCCTCCGCAGTGTCGGTGCAGGAGAGTCTGGAGCGCAAGTTTGGAAAACACAACGGCGCCATTCCGGTCGTTCCCACCTCAGAGTTCCAAGCGCGGATTGCCGTGAGTACATGACGCCGTTGCTCCGCCCCCTTCCGGTCACATGTGCCGTAACAGCTGTGCTGCGCCGCAGGGGGCCTCCGAGAAAGACATCGTCCACTCGGGCTTGGCCTTCACCATGGAGCGCTCGGCCAGGGTAAACCCGCTCGCCTCCTGACCTTTGACCTCATGTGTCACATGACTTTTAAATCCTTCTTTAACTCCGCCCCCCGGCAGCAAATTATGCAAACAGCCAACAAGTACAAGCTGGGCTTGGACCTGCGCACCGCCGCCTACGCCAACGCCATCGAGAAAGTCTTCAAGGTTTACAGCGAGGCCGGACTCATCTTCATGTAGTCCGTCGTCGCCACGCCGCCGCTTTCCATCAGCTCTGTCTGCTACAGTACGTTTATCCGTGAGTGTGTCAGTGTGTGTGTGTGTGTGTGTGTGTGTGCAAGAAAGAAAGTTGTAACGGCTTGTCAGTCTGTCATGATGGTCACTTAGACGTTCAGTCAGTCATTGTTTACCTTTTGATACACTCCTTCACTCTGTTTTTCAATTCAGAAAAATAAAGACTGAAGCTTTGTGGCTTGTTTTGCGCTGCAATCTTTTACATAACTTGACTAAACTCCAATTGGTGGGACGTTGGCCCCGCCCACCTTGTCCAAATCTCCCCAAACTTGTCCCAATCATTTACGCAACGTTTGATGAATATCGAATTGTGAGGTGGCGACTTGTCCAGGGTGTACCCCGCCTACTGCCCGAATGCATCTGATATAGGCTCCAGCTCTCACCGCGGCACCGAAAGGGACAAGCGGTAGAAAAATGGATGGATGGATGGATGGATAAACCGGGGTTGTCCAAACCTGCGGGGGTGTTTTCATATTAAAAGGTAGTAATTTGTCGCCATCTCGTGGACAATGTGAGAAACTCTGAACGGGTACCTTCTGAACTACATTGTATATATGACCCAATCCAAACAACCTTTCTTAGTCATGCTCCAGGAAAACAAAAAAAGTCAACACACATAGTCGCACACAACACAACCTGTTCACTGAACTTTGTCAATATTATATATATATATATATATATATATATATAAAAAAAAAGTCCCATCACTATAGAAGCATTGAAATTACACCCATATAAATCCATTGCAAGGCATGATGGGAAAAATGCAAAACACTCCACACTTACCCATTTTTTACTTTTAACTGGCCCTGCGATGAGGTGGCGACTTGTCCAGGGTGTACCCCGCCTTCTGCCCTAATACAGCTGAGATAGGCTCCAGCACCCCCTTGCGGCACCGAAAGGGACAAGCCGTAGGAAATGGATGGAAGGAAGGATAAACCGGGGTTGTCCTGAGTAACCCCTGGCTGCAGCCCGCAGATCGAGGAGGGGCTTATTTTCCCTCAATGTGGGCGGGCTCAACGTTGAGCCCGCGGGCTCCATCTGGTGGCGGAGATCCGAATATGGAAAAAGGTTCATGTATTTGATAGACTTAGACATTCCTACTTTTAACTTGTCAAATGTGTTTTTTTACCATGAAAAAAAAAAAAAAAAAAAATATATATATATATATATATATATATATATATATATATATATATATATATATATATATATATATATATATATATATATATATATATATATATATATATAAACCATAGCATTTACCATGAAAAAAAAGAATAATAATTATATATAAACCATAGCATTTCCAAAAGAGTATAGACACATATTATTTTGCACACTCAATTATATTAGCTAAGTCAAATAAACCAAAGACAGAATACTTTGCATCATTGATTTTATTTTTCACCCCAGGTTAAAAATGTTTGATCTGTAAAGAAAAAAAAAATGTTGTAGCCTAGCCAAATACATTCCTTAAGCTTCCATAAATGTTTAACAATGACAAGTATCAAGGTATTTTTCTGGCCCATAACAAGCAACCCTGTTCCCTGTTTCCAGTTCTGTTCATTTTCCACTGTCTAGAAAGGAAACCGATTGCGGTTCTTATAGGCACAATAACAATGCAAGATGTAAAACTAAGGTAATTGAAATAAGTGGAGGAATTACGCTTTAGTCTAGCAATAGTTGACTACAAGACTAATTAATCACATGACCTCTCACCTGTAGCCCTCCTTGCACTCGTCGCCGTTTTCTGTCCTGCAATCGGTCTTCTTCAGATCTTAGTGATTTAATGACAACATACATTCACTATGAAAACATTCATGTTGGTCTGTTGACCGTGAGTAAAACATTTTTTTTGTGATTTGTGATATTCAAAGCACTTACGGCATGGGGAAGTTCTGCAGGAGAGCGAGACACCACCATCTCCTCATTTGCAGCATGTTTTCCTTTGAAGAAGGAAATGCAGGAAGATGTTAATATCCATCCATCCATCCATTTTCTACCGCTTATTCCCTTCGGGGTCGCGAGGGGCGCTGGAGCCTATCTCAGCTACAATTGGGCGGAAGGTGGGGTACACCCTGGACAAGTCGCCACCTCATCGCAGAGATGTTAATATGTTGTAAAAAAAATAACACCTTGTACACTAAGCATAATGTGTCACGATTTACACATACCTCTCTGAAATCACAATTGGCCCCCATTACAATGTACAGAGTGTACTGTAAGCCAAGAGGTACTGCTTAATATAATGTCAGGCGTATTCCCAAGGATACATTTTTTTCAATACAAATTAATGTGGTTTTAATGTAGCAAGCAAACATTTTGACAGACAACAGCAATGCTATAACATGCTGATTTGGTCTTACCATCAAAACAAACACGCCACAGTTGTTGGAGCACCCTTGCTTTGTTAGGCCCTGAGGTGTGAACAACGTATTTTAATAAAAGTATGGCAAGAAAATAGTAAAAAGTTAGCAAGTGCTATTATGTAATGTCTCACCTGGACATCATTCACACCAAGCTCTCTCCAGGGGCCAGAAGAGAGGCTGTGAGCAACGTGTCTGTACAAATAATAAGCGAAATAAAAGTCACTCAACTTCAATCAACTTTTGATTGAAAAGCACGCATAAACGCTTGGAACAAAGCCTGAACTGAATAAGGAAAAGGTTGGAACTTCAAATCAAAAAGTTTTCATAACAGGCTTAAACAGAACTGCCCGTCTCAAAAAAGATAAATAGTTCTGTTTCCATCTGTTTAAGGAATCAAAATAGTTGGAATATGGAATGGAATATTTTAGATCAAATAAAAACAGAACCATTAATTAAAACAAACAAAGGACAAGTGGTTTAAAACAGAACTACCACTGTCCAGGAGGTGCCCTAAAAACCTGAATAGACTGGTTCTACTCTCATCTCTCCAAGACATGAGACAGCTAGTGGAAGAAAACAAAGTCTTAATACATGTATGATTATATGAGTGACATTCATAGATAACCACAGTGGCACAATAGTTAACTTTACCAGTTGTTCCTGGCTGTCTTGGAGTTTCTGTCCCCAGTATGCAGTGTGTGCTGAAAACTTGTGGAGACTAGGGAAGTCTCCATGAGGTCTCTGCTCACTGTCATCATTTACTAGAGTAGAAAGCAACAACCGAAAAATAAAATCAAGTGTGAAATGTCACATTTCTCATTTGAATGATGTGCAAAATAGAGCCAAAACTTTTTGATTTGAAGTTCCAACCTTTTCCTTATTCAGTTCAGGCTTTGTTCCAAGCGTTTATGCGTGCTTTTCAATCAAAAGTTGATTGAAGTTGAGTGACTTTTATTTGGCTTATTATTTGTACAGACACGTTGCTCACAGCCTCTCTTCTGGTCCCTGGAGAGAGCTTGGTGTGAATGATGTCCAGGTGAGACATTACATAATAGCATTTGCTAACTTTTTACTATTTTCTTGCCATACTTTTATTAAAATACATTGTTCACACCTCAGGGCCTAACAAAGCAAGGGTGCTCCAACAACTGTGGCGTGTTTGTTTTGATGGTAAGACCAAATCAGCATGTTATAGCATTGCTGTTGTCTGTCAAAATGTTTGCTTGCTACATTAAAACCACATTAATTTGTATTGAAAAAAATGTATCCTTGGGAATACGCCTGACATTATATTAAGCAGTACCTCTTGGCTTACAGTACACTCTGTACATTGTAATGGGGGCCAATTGTGATTTCAGAGAGGTATGTGTAAATCGTGACACATTATGCTTAGTGTACAAGGTGTTATTTTTTTTTTTACAACATATTAACATCTCTGCGATGAGGTGGCGACTTGTCCAGGGTGTACCCCGCCTTCCGCCCAATTGTAGCTGAGATAGGCTCCAGCGCCCCTCGCGACCCCGAAGGGAATAAGCGGTAGAAAATGGATGGATGGATGGATATTAACATCTTCCTGCATTTCCTTCTTCAAAGGAAAACATGCTGCAAATTAGGAGATGGTGGTGTCTCGCTCTCCTGCAGAACTTCCCCATGCCGTAAGTGCTTTGAATATCACAAATCACAAAAAAAATGTTTTACTCACGGTCAACAGACCAACATGAATGTTTTCATAGTGAATGTATGTTGTCATTAAATCACTAAGGTCTGAAGAAGACCGATTGCAGGACAGAAAACGGCGACGAGTGCAAGGAGGGCTACAGGTGAGAGGTCATGTGATTAATTAGTCTTGTAGTCAACTATTGCTAGACTAAAGCGTAATTCCTCCACTTATTTCAATTACCTTAGTTTTACATCTTGCATTGTTATTGTGCCTATAAGAACCGCAATCTGTTTCCTTTCTAGACAGTGGAAAATGAACAGAACTGGAAACAGGGAACAGGGTTGCTTGTTATGGGCCAGAAAAATACCTTGATACTTGCCATTGTTAAACATTTATGGGAGCTTAAGGAATGTATTTGGCTAGGCTACAACATTTTTTTTTCTTTACAGATCAAACATTTTTAGCCTGGGGTGAAAAATAAAATCAATGATGCAAAGTCTTCTGTCTTTGGTTTATTTGACTTTGCTAATATAATTGAGTGTGCAAAATAATATGTGTCTATACTCTTATGGAAATGCTATGGTTTAGATATATTTTTTTTTAAATTGTTTTTTCATGGTAAAAAAAATACATTTGACAAGTTAAAAGTAGGAATGTCTAAGTCTATCAAATACATGAACCTTTTTCCATACTATGGTTTATATATTTTTTTTTTAAATTGTTTTTTCATGGTAAAAAAAAATACATTTGACAAGTTTTTTTTGTGGTTTTTTTTGCAAATATTTGTATTGAATTTTACAGTTAAAATCACATTTAACAGTCATACTTTGGTCACGCAAAACCTTCATACAATCGCACATCCACTCATACCCACTCACATGCACACTTGAGGAGAGAGGTGCACTTAAACTTTAACAATTCAAGGTTTACAGTATAAACAGTATTAGAAAAGATACCCAGATATTGTATATATATATATATCCATCCATCCCGCTCTGGCTCAGGATCAGCTACAGGCTATCCAGACCATAGTGGATGAACATTCCTCGGCATCAAGGATCCTCAGGAAGTGATCCCAAGATCACCTCTCGAGGACCTCTCCACCGTTCACACTTAAAAAAGAAAAGGAAAGTCACAGAAGTTGATCAGATGTAAAACAATACAAAATAAAAAGACACAAAAAATAAATAAATAAATAAGCAAATAAACCGTGGCAAGGCCATATCAGAAGTAACAAAAAAAACACAATAATAGTGTAGGATCAATACAGAAAATAATGAAGATAATAAAAAAGGAATAAAACTACAAAAAAGATGGCAGATACATTTGACAAGTTAAAAGTAGGAATGTCTAAGTCTATCAAATACATGAACCTTTTTTCATACTATGGTTTATATATATTTTTTTTTTTTATTGTTTTTTCATGGTAAAAAAAAATACATTTGACAAGTTAAAAGTAGCTTTATTGACGTTTGAGAATGTGTGCTGCCGGATCTCCGCCACCAGATGGAGCCCGCGGGCTCAACGTTGAGACCCGCCCACATTGAGGGAAAATAAGCCCCTCCTCGATCTGCGGGCTGCAGCCAGGGGCACTTGGTTGTCCTGCGGGGGTGTTTTCATATTAAAAGGAAGTAATTTGTCGCCATCTCGTGGACAATTTGAGAAACTCCGATCGGGTACCTTCTAGACTAGATTTTATATGACCCAATCCAAGTCCGATCGGGATTCTTTTAGACTAGATTTTATATGACCCAATCCAAACAGCCTTTCTTAGTCATGGTGCAGGAAAACAAAAACATTCAACCAGCACAAAAAGTCAACACACATAGTCGCACACAACACAACCTGTTCACTGAACTTTGTCAATATTATATATGTATATAAAAAAGTCCCATCACCATAGAAGATTTGAAATTACACCCATATAAATCTTGCAAGGCATGATGGGAAAAAAATGCAAAACAGTCTCCACACTTACCCATTTTTGACTGTTAGCTGGCCCTGCTTAGACTAGATTTTATATGACCCAATCCAAACAGACTTTCTTAGTCATGGTGCAGGAAAACAAAAACATTCAACCAGCACAAAAAGTCAACACACATAGTTGCACACAACACAACCTGTTCACTGAACTTTGTCAATATTATATATGTATATTAAAAAAGTCCCATCACCATAGAAGATTTGAAATTACACCCATATAAATCTTGCAAGGCATGATGGGAAAAAAATGCAAAACAGTCTCCACACTTACCCATTTTTGACTGTTAGCTGGCCCTGCGATGAGATAGCGACTTGTCCAGGGTCTCCCCCGCCTTCCGCCCTAATGCAGCTGAGATAGGCTCCAGCACCCCCTTCCCGCGACCCCGAGCGGGACAAGTGGTATAAAATGGATGGACTTTTATCCTCATCGAAGGGACCACAACAATTGAACACAGTTACACAGTTTGCAGCACAAACGAATGAGACTAGTTTGGGGACATTTTGACCCAGTTGGGGTCTTGTTAGGAAAATCTACACGTTAGAAACACAAAACGTAGAAAACTTCAAATCCGTAACGGCACAAATTAATATGTCTTCAGCCCGAATGAGTGGATACAGTTTGGGGTGATTTGGAACAAGCTGGGGGGCTTAATGACGTAACTAGTCCTAAAATGTATTTTAGAATAATTTACGAACTATTCATTTAAAATCATTTAAAAGCGGCACAAACGAAATATTTTGCAGTAATTAGGGGAGATTTGGACAACTTGTGAAACAGGTGAAACGCGATTGTGCTGGGAAAAACAATATGTGGTGCCCTCTTGTGGCGGACACCGCCTATTTAGCAACGTAAAGAAATAAACGTTACGTGACCAACGTAAATTGGATATTAATTTTTAAATTGAAATATATTTCAGTTTAAATGGCCGCGAAGGAGAATCGTTAGTCATTTTCATGCGTAATGATACGTGAATTGCAGTACGGCTACTCAAAACATGACGTTGGTGCTCAGACTTCCGGTAGGAGGGGCTTTGCTTAGTCTCTGCTCCAATCAGTGCGCAGGGTTTACCACGTGAGGCCGGAATTCCCCACCAACCTCCGGGGTTTTCCACTCTGACTGACAGCCTGGCGGTGTCCATGGCGACCATGTCGTCTGCTGTGCGCAGCAAGTGCCCAGCTTCCGGCAACTCACTTGCTCTTTCAAATTAAGAGTTAATATTGATAAAATAACTTTTATGGAGCATTTGACACTGACATTTATTGATGAGCATTGTTAACATACCTAAAACTTACACCCGTTTTTGATTGTACATGTATAAAACATCGGTGTGCATACACGTACACACTTCTTGTCTTTTTAAACGCTGTACACGGAAACACCAAAAAAGGGACAAACTAGTCGAGGAAACACAAACCAATCACTTATTTTGAAGGAGTACGTACGAGTACGTTCAAAAACCAACAATATCACTTCAAATAATGTCAACATCCAAGTTGAATAAACTGAAACTCGTCAAGCGGCAAGCAAAAACACTTATTTTGAAAGCGCCCGCAGGAAGTAGATCTATATGATTTCCTGCTAGGTTGCTGTTGCGACACGTAAAGTTTCGACAGTCAGACAAGACAACTGCAGACAGGTAAACCGACTTTTTCGTTTTTTTTACTGTCTTCATCGATGTATTTATTCATTAAAATGTTCAAACTTCCTTTATTTAACGATTTTTTTCACACCGAACCTCGTCGATATCTCCCAACAACTTGTCACGATCATTTTCTTAACTGAGCATTAACTCGTCAATAACTTCCGAATCAAACACGCCAAAAAGTCCTCCATCAGGGCCCTTCTTAATAAACTGTCGATAATGCGATAATTATCGTGTTTATTAAAGTGTCGATAAGTCGTTCTTTGGACATATCAATAACTGATTTGCGGTGGTCCTCGTGCATCGCATGGGGGTGCCAGTGGGTCGTTGCCATGGCAATGACGTGGGGTTGACCTCTTAGCAACGATGACTTAGAGTTCAGAGGTCACGCTGGGGACTTTTGATTGGCCTTGTCGGAGGTCACGTGACTAAAAAAGGAGGAGGATGTTGATGCTACGGGATTTGTTTTTTTTCCCCCTTTGCTGGCGTTTTGCAGGAAGTACGTCATTTGAAAGTGAAACTAAGTTTCTTTTTCTATTCTCTTGCACGCGCGCAGGAAGGATGACGGACGCGCAGTTCATCAACGTCTACGACAACAGTGACGTGAGTGTCGCCCATCTTCCTGCTTTTAACGAGCCAATCACGGAGCTTTGACGATGTCACGTGTGTCGAAACGTTGCAGTTCAACTTGATGCCGCACGATTACATGCCGCCCGTGGACATCAAGACCGAGGCCTACATACCTGAGACAGGTACCCTCCTCTCACCGCGATGACGTCGTCCCACCCTGATGACATCATCAACGTCCTGTGTGTGCGTGTGTGTGTGTGTGTGTGTTTCAGCGTACGGCCCTTACGTCCAAATCATCGAGGAGCCCAAACAGGTGAGATTAACGAGTGGGAGTGTCAATCTTTGGCCGGCTAACGATTCCATTCCATTCCGGTTCCTGGGGTGATGATTCGATTCAAACCGATTCTCGCAATGTAATATTTTGATGTAATAATGAATGTGACATTTTTTAAAAACAGGTTACAATGGATTTTTGTAAAAAAAAAAAAATAATAATAATAACAATACCGTATTTTTTGGAGTATAAGTCGCACCGGAGTATAAGTCGCACTCGCCGAAAATGCATAATAAAGAAGGAAAAAAACATATATAAGTCGCACTGGAGCCCGGCCAAACTATGAAAAAAACTGCGACTTATAGTCCGAAAAATACGGTAATACATTTTAAAAAAATAAAAAGGTGTTAAACTCTTTTTGAAATTGATTTCATTAATTTAGAATCGGGATGAATAAGAACCATAATCCTCATAGCATGGAGATGGCCTAAAAAAATAAAAATATATATACCATATTTTTCGGAGTATAAGTCGCACCGGAGTATAAGTCGGACCTGCCCAAAATGCATAATAAAGAAGGAAAAAAACATATATACCAGTAAGTCGCACTGGAGCCCGGCCAAACTATGAAAAAAAACTGCGACTTATAGTCAGAAAAATACGGTAATACATTTTAAAAAGAATAAAAAGGTTTAAAACTCTTTTTGAAAATGATTAATTAATTTAGAATCGGGAAGAATAAGAATCATAATCCTCGTTGCATGGAGATGGCCTAAAAAAATAAAAAAATATATACCGTATTTTTCGGAGTATAAATCGCACCGGAGTAAAAGTCGCACCTGCCGAAATTGCATAATAAAGAAGGAAAAAAACATACATAAGTCGCACTGGAGCCCGGCCAAACTATGAAAAAAAAATGCGACTTATAGTCCGAAAAATACGGTAATACATTTAAAAAAAATAAAAAGGTGTTAAACTCTTTTTGAAAATGATTAATTAATTTAGAATCGGGATGAATAAGAATCATAATCCTCGTTGCATAGAGATGGCCTAAAAAAAATATATATATATATATACATATATATATATATACCGTATTTTTCGGAGTATAAATCGCACCTGCCGAAAATGCATAATAAAGAAGGAAAAAAACATATATAAGTCGCACAAACTATGAAAAAAAAACTGCGACTTATAGTCCGAAAAATACGGTAATACATTTAAAAAAAATAAAAGGGTTTTAAACTCTTTTTGAAAATGATTAATTAATTTAGAATCGGGATGAATAAGAATCATAATCCTCATTGCATGGAGATGGCCTAAAAATATATATATGTATATATACACACACCGTATTTTTCGGAGTATAAGTCGCACCGGAGTATAAGTTGCACCTGCCGAAAATGCATAATAAAGAAGGGAAAAAACATATATAAGTCGCACTGGAGTATAAGTCGCATTTTTTGGGGGGAAATTTTGTGTCATCTGACATCACATGGACAAAGATAAGACCTTCTGGAGGAAAGTTCTGTGGTCAGATGAAACAAAAATTGCGCTGTTTGTCCACAATACCCAGCAATATGTTTGGAGGTGAGGCCTTTAATCCCAGGAAAACCAATCCTACCGTCAAACATGGTGGTGGCAGTATTGTGCTCTGGGCCTATATATATATATATATATATATATATATATATATATATATATATATATATATATATATATATATATATATATATATATATATATATATATATATATATTTATATATATATATATATATATATATATATATACATATATATATATATATATATATATATATACATATATATATATATATATATATATATATATATATATATACACAGCATATATATGTGTATGTGTATATATATATATATATATATAAATATGTATATATATATATATATATATATATATGTGTGTGTGTGTGTGTAAGTGTATATACTGTATGTGTGTGTGTATTTAAGTGTGTGTGTGTGTATATATGTATATATATATGTATATGTATATATATATATATATATATATATGATTTTTTAAAATGATGAATCAGTTTAAAATCAGGATGAATAAGGATTGTGATTCTGGTTTATGGTCTAAAAACATTTTTTAAAAAATAGACTCCTTTTAAAAATTAAAATTAAAATCAAACTATTTTTTAAATCGATTTTTGAAAATTATTTAGAATTGTGATGAATAAGAGTCGCGGATCTGTTTGCATTGAGATGGTTTAAAAACGTATTTTTTAAAAATTTGATGCTTAAAAAAAAAAAGTGAAAATCATAAACATGATTTCATTTTTTTAACTGATTTTTGAAAATTATGAATCTTTTGAGAATCAGAATGAATAAGAATCGCCATTGGAAAGTGAATTTCTTTGTGCATTCCTAATATTTTCAGTCAACTACAAAGTGATTTAAAGGCTTACATTTCTGTATTTTTTTAAAATTGATTTTTGAAAATGATGAATCGATTCGGAAGCGAATGAAAAATAATTGCGATTGAGACTTGAATGTGCACCTGTACTGACGCGCTAAGAGCAACATGAAGACGTCATGTGACGCCCAGCAAACAACTGATGTTGACGTTAAGCCAGGAAAGAGGAAGTAGAGGTCACGTGACCTGCTGGCTGACAAGAACATGACGTCTTCTTCGTCTCCCGCAGCGAGGCTTTCGATTTCGTTACGAGTGCGAGGGGCCGTCCCACGGCGGGCTGCCGGGAGCGTCCAGCGAGAAGAACAGACGGACGTACCCCACCGTCAAGGTGAGACCCGCCCACGTTTCTTCTTTCACTTCCTGTTTCCTTCACATGTGCGTGTGTCAGATCAACAACTACGTAGGCCACGCCCGCATGGAGGTCCAGCTGGTCACGCACTCGGACCCGCCCCGCGTGCACGCCCACAGCCTGGTGGGACGCCACTGCAACAAGAACGGCACCTGCACGCTCGACATCGGCCCCAACGACCTGACCGCCTCGTTAGTACCGCCGTCCACTTCCTGTAGTCACGTCGTCACGACAGCAAGTGATGATGTCACTTCCTGTAGTTTCAGCAACTTGGGAATCCTCCATGTGACCAAGAAAGGCGTGGTGGAGGTTCTCACGCGAAGGCTGCGAGACGAGTGGAGGCGAGAGAGAGGACACGGACACCTAACAGGTGACACTCAGTGCACTGCAGTATGTACACTAGACTAAGTACACTGCAGTAAGTACACTACACCAAGCACATCACAGGAAGTGCACTACAGTAAGTACACTACACTAAGTGCACTGCAGTAAGTACACTACACTAAGTACACTGCAACAAGTAAACTTCAGTAAGTTCACTGTAGGTAAGTAGGCTGCAGTAAGTACAATACACTAAGTGCACTGCAGCAAGTACCCTTCAATAAGTAAACTGCACTACGTGCACTGAAATAAGTACACTACACTAAGTGCACTACAGTAAGTACACTGCAAGAAATGCACTAAACTAACACATCGCAAAAATTAAAGTACAATGCAGTAATTAAACTGAATTAAGTACAATGCCGTAATTACACTACACTAAGTGCACTGCAGTAAGTACACGGCGCTAAGTACACTACACTAAGTACACTGCAACAAGTAAACTGCAGTAAGTTCGCTGTAGGTAAGTAGATTGCAGTAAGTACACCGCACTACGTGCACTGCAATAAGTACACTACACTAAGTGCACTACAGTAAGTACACTGCAATAAGTGCACTAAACTTACACATCACAAACATTTAACTAAAGTAAGTACAATGCAGTAATTACACTACACTAAGTGCAGTACAGTAAATACACTGCACCAAGTGCACTACACGAAGTACACTGCAACAAGTAAACTGCAGTTAGTAGACTGCGGGTAAGTAGACTGCAGTAAGTACATTACACTAAGTGCACGGCAGGAAGTACCCTGCAATAAGTACACTGCACTATGTGCACTGCAATAATTACACTACTCTAAGTGCACCGCAATAAGTACACTACTAGTACACTGCAAAAAGTGCACTACACTAAGTACATTACAATAAGTATACTACAGTAAGTACACTGTATGACCAGTCACATAACTCGAACACACAACTTCATGTTACATCACCATCGTACAATATTCGTTTTCTTTGTGTACTCAAACGAGTACACTGCGCTAAACGAGTAAGTACACTAGAGTGTACTCAAAAGAGTAAGTGTAAGTACACACTTGTGTACTCAAAAGTGTAAGTGCACACTTGTGTACTCAAAAGTGTAAGTACACACTTGTGTACTCAAAAGAGTAAGTGCACACTTGTGTACTCAGAAGAGTAAGTGTAAGTGCACTCTTGTGTACTCAAAAGAGTAAGTGCACACTTGTGTACTCAGAAGACTACGTGTAAGTGCACGCTCGTGTACTCAAAAGTAAGTACACAAGTGTGTACTCAAAAGAATAAGTGCACACTAGTGTACTCAGAAGACTAAGTGTAAGTAGACACTTGTGTACTCAAAATAGTAAGTGCACACTTGTGTACTTACACTTAGAATTTTAAGTGTAAGTACACAAAAGTGTACTCAAAAGAGTAAGTACACACTTGTGTACTCAAAAGTAAGTACACAAGTGTGTACTCAAAAGAGTAAGTGCACACTTGTGTACTCAGAAGTGTAAGTGTAAGTGCACGCTCGTGTACTCAAAAGTAAGTACACAAGTGTGTACTCAAAAGAACAAGTGCACACTAGTGTACTCAGAAGAGTAAGTGTAAGTACACACTTGTTTACTCTAAATAGTAAGTACACACTTGTGCACTGACTCCGCCCCCTGGCGTCTCCCCCAGAGTCGGAGGAGAGTGCGGTGCTGAAGGAGGCCAAGGAGCTGTCCAAGGTGATGGACCTCAACATCGTCAGGCTGAAGTTCACTGCCTTGCTCAAGGACAGCAACGGCGGATTCAGCCGCGCCTTAAAGCCCGTCGTGTCCAACGCCATCTACGACAGCAGTGAGTGAGCACCGCCGGCGTCCTCCCGTCTTGACCCCGCCCACTCACGCCGCCTGCCGCTCTCTCCCTCCCAGAGTCGCCCAACGCGTCCAACCTGAAGATCTGTCGCCTGGACAAGACGTGCGGCTCCGTGCTGGGCGGAGACGAGATCTTCCTGCTGTGCGACAAAGTCCAGAAAGGTGGGCCACACCTGGCGTGCTCATTTGCATACTCATTAGCATACTCATTAGCATAACCCTGTGTCTCAGACGACATCGAGATCCGCTTCTACGAGGACGAGGAGGGCGGCTGGGAGGCCTTCGGCGAGTTCAGTCCCACGGACGTGCACAAGCAGGCGAGTTCCGGCCGGGCGTCGCCAGGTCACATGACCGCCCGCCCGCACTCACACGCCCGCCCCCTCTCTCTCTCTCCTCAGTACGCCATTGTGTTCAAGACGCCGCCGTATCATTGCACGGAGATCGAGCGCTCGGTGACCGTCTTCCTGCAGCTGAAGAGGAAGAAGGCGGGCGACAGCAGCAACCCCCGACACTTCACCTACATCCCGCATGTGCAGGGTCAGAGGCTCCGCCTACAAAAATTGAGAGAGGCTCCGCCCCCTCGCCTTTCTGTTCTCATCTTCTTTTTCCTTCCCGCTTAGACAAAGAGGAAGTGTTGAGGAAGAAGCAGAAGCCCCTCCCACACTATGAACCCTGGCCATGGGGCGGGGCAAGAGGAGGCGGAGGCGGAGCCGGCGGATTTGGAGGCGGAGGGAGCGGCGGCGAAGGTGAGACGCGGCGCACGGTGGCGCCGTCGCGACCTTCCTCATGGCTTTGTGGCTCGCAGGTTTCCACTTCCATCAACACATGAACGGCGCGGCGGGGGACGGAGGAAGAGGCGGGAATCACTTCTCAGGAAGCTTTCGCGGTTTTGGAGGAGGGGCCCAGATGTCAGGCTCCGCCCCCGAGCGCTCACAGAGGCAGCTGTCCCAGCTGGGTACCGACACGCCCGCTTTGTCGCGTCGGCGTGCTCGACAACTGACGAGCGTCGCCTGCTTTCTCTCCGCAGTCGCCGCCCTCCACGCGCGGGCGTCCCGCGGCGCCCACCAGACCGCCGCCGCCCTCCTGCGGTACTGCGCCAGCGGGGACGCGCGGGTTCTCCTGGAAGTCCACAGGAACTTGTGTGCGGTCCGGGACGCCAACGGCGACACGTCAGTCCTGCGCATTAGACCCCGCCCCCCTGACCCTCTCTCAAATGTCCCGCCTCTTTTCGTCCCACAGTCCTTTGCACCTGGCCATCATCCATCAGCAGACGGGCGTCGTCCAGCAGCTGACCGACACGTTGCTTAGCAACCAGCAGGCGCACGTCCTCAACGCCGCCAACCACCTGCAGCAGGTGACTAACTAACTACTAGTTAGCTCGCCAAAGCAGATCACGTGACTAACGCCTGGCGCCGCGCAGACGCCGCTGCACCTGGCGGCCATCACCAGGCAGGCCAAGGCGGCAGAGGCGTTGCTGAGGGCGGGGGCCGACCCCGGCCTGCTGGACAAAGATGGCCGCAGCCCTCTGCACCTGGCGGCGCTGGCCGGCGACAGTGCCACGCTCCGCCCCCTGCTGGCTCACCTCGGGGAAGGCCACGCCCACCTGTTGACCTTGCCAGATTATCACGGTGAGTGGGCGGAGCAACACGCTTGGGGTCGCGGCGAATCTGACAAGCGCTTTGTCTCTCAGGTCTTCAGCCGCTACACCTGGCCGTGCGCAGGGACGGCGAGCGCTGTCTCCGCCTGCTGGTGGAGGGCGGAGCCAAAATCAACGCGCCCGAACGGAAGGGCGGGCACACGGCGCTGCACCTGGCCGTGAGGGACAACCTCTTCAAGACGGCCTGCGTCCTCATCACAGATGTACGACTCGCCGTCACGTCGCCGCCGTGACATCAGTGATGTCATCATTGTGTGTCTTCACAGCTGAGGGCCGACGTCAACGCACGCACCTTTGGAGGAAACACACCTTTACACCTGGCTGCTGCCGTGCACTCACACACACTCTGCTCCATGCTGCTCGCTGCTGGTACACACACACACACACACACACACACACACACACACACACACACACACACACACTCACTGTGCAACACACACATTGTGCGACACACACACGCAGACATTGTGCGACACAGAGACACACCCCGTGGAACACACACATATCGTGCAACACACACATTGTGCAACACACACATTGCGCAACACACACAATGTGCCACACACACAGTGTACAACACTCACACACAAACATTATGCTAAACACACATTATATGCCAGACACACACACACACACATAATGCGCCACAGACATACACACACACACACACACACACATTATGCGCCACACGTTGTGCGACAGACACACACACACATACGCCAGACACACACTTTGTGTGACACACACAATTAAACGCCAGACACACACACACATTATACGCCACAGACACACACACAATTATGCACCACAGACACACACATTGTGCGACACACACACATTATGCGCCACAGACATACACACACATTGTTCGACAGACACACACACATTATGCGCCACACACACAATTATACGCCACAGAGACACTCACACACGTTGTGCGACAGACACACACACATACGCCACAGACACACACATTGTGCGACAGGCACACACACATTATACACCAGACACACACAATTATACGCCACAGACACACACACACATTATACGCCACAGACACACACTCATTATGCGCAGCAGACATACACACACATTGTCCGACAGACACACACACACACACACATTATACGCCACACGTTGTGCGACAGACACACACACACATACGCCAGACACACACTTTGTGTGACACACACAATTAAACGCCACAGACACACACACACAATTATACGCCACAGACACACACACAATTATACGCCACAGACACACACATTGTGCGACACACACACACATTATGCGCCACAGGCATACACACACATTGTCCGACAGACACACACACACACATTATACGCCACACGTTGTGCGACAGACACACACACACATACGCCAGACACACACTTTGTGTGACACACACAATTAAACGCCACAGACACACACACAATTATACGCCACAGACACACATTGTGCGACACACACACATTATGCGCCACAGACATACACACACATTGTTCGACAGACACACACACATTATTCACCACACACACACAATTATACGCCACAGAGACACACACACATTGTGCGACAGACACACATTATGCTACACACACATACGCCACAGACACACACATTGTGCCACAGACACACACACACATTATACACCAGACACACACAATTATACGCCACAGACACACACACACATTATACGCCACAGACACACACTCATTGTGCGACACACACACACATTATGCGCCACAGACATACACACACATTGTCCGACAGACACACACACATTATACGCCACACACACACAATTATACACCACAGAGACACACACACGTTGTGCGACAGACACACACACACACACACACATACATTGTGCGACACACACACATTATGCTACACACATTATACACCAGACACACACAATTATACGCCACAGACACACACACAAATTATACGCCACCGACACACACATACGCCACAGACACACACATTGTGCGACACACACACATTATACACCAGACACACACACACATTATACGCCACAGACACACACACATTGTGCGACACACACACACACATTATACGCCACAGACACAAACATACGCCACAGACACACACACACACATTATACACCAGACACACATAATTTTATGCCACAGACACACACACACACATTATACGCCAGAGACACACACACAATTATACGCCACAGACACACACACATTGTGCGACACACACATTATACACCACAGACACACACACATTATACGCCAGATACACACACAATTACACGCCACAGACACACCCACCCACACATACACACATTGTGCGACAGACACACACACACATTATACACCAGACACACCCATTGTGCGACACACACACATTATACGCCAGACACACCCATTGTGCGACAGACACACACACATTATACGCCACAGACACGCACGCATCGTGCGACACGTAATGCAACATACACAAACACATTCTGCAACAAACACATACACACTCATTATCCGACACAGACACACACACGCACACATTGTGTGACATACGCACACATTATACACCACAGACAGACACACACACACATTATATGCCAGACACACACATTGTGCGACACACACACATTGTGCGGCAGACACACACATTACACGGCACAGACAGACACACACACACCTTGTGCGAGAGACACAAAGAAAACACACATTGTGCAACAGACACATTATATGCCGCAGACAGACAGACAGACACACACACACATTGTGTGACAGACACACAGTGTGACAGACAGACAGACACACACACACACATTGTGTGACAGACAGACACACACACACACACACACATACATTGTGTGACAGACAGACACACACAGACAGACAGAGAGAGAGAGTGATACATGCGTGTGTGTTCAGGCGCAGACAAAGAGTCGGAGAACGACGAGCCGCTGGTCTTCAGCTCGTCCTCGGATGAAGAAGAAGACGAGGCGTTGAGTCGTAAGAGACAGGTGGGCGGGCACACGCCGCTGGACCTGGCCAAGTGTCACAAGGTAAGAAGTAGGCAGAGGTCAGAGGTCAAGCGCTCACCTGATTTTGTGCTCGTCAGGTGAGGAAGCTGCTGACCTCCACGGCCGCTCGGCCACTCGGCAAGAAGCTCAAAGGCGACGCCGGTCAAGGTTGGTTCCGCACCTGCGACACATGGTCCACTTCCTGTCACCTGAGTGTCTGTGGCATGTTAGGGGCGGAGCCTAGCGGTCTGGACCAGCAGACGCTGAGCCGCCTGCTGGACGTGCTGAGCGGCACCGAAGTTCCATGGAGGCAACTGGCTGAGAAGCTGGGGATGATGACGCTGACTCACCTGTACCAGGACAGCCCCACCCCCTGCCAACACCTGCTGCAACACTACCAGGTCGAGCCCCGCCCCCTCACGGATTGTACATCGGCCTTTTGATGACATCATCCTTGTTGTTGTTTGTGTGCAGCTTGGAGGAGGTCCTCTGGAGGGTTTGTGCCAAGCTCTCCAGTCCCTCGGCCTGACGGAAGGAGCGCGACTGCTCACGCACGCTGCCGACGGTCCCGGCGACAAACACGATCCAGGTGACACTAACGGGGGGAGGGGCATGTGCTAGTCAACCTGTTAGTCGTGCTAGCAAACATGGCAGTAAACACGCTACTAATTCCTAGTAATAAACATGTTAATAATGCTAGTAAACATGGTAATAAGCATGATAATAATGCTAGTAACAAGGTAGTAAACATGATAATAATGCTAGTAAACTTGGTAATAAACATGTTAATGCTAGTAAATATGGTAATAAACTTGATAATAATGCTAGTAAACATGGTGATAAACACTACTCATTGCTAGTAAACGTGATAATACACATGTTAATAATGCTAGTAAACATGGTAATTAAGATTAAAGATTAAAGTACCAATGATTGTCACACACACACTAGATGTGGTGAAATTTGTCCTCTGCATTTGTCCCATAAACATGATAATGCTAGTAAACATGGTACTAAACACACTACTAAGGGTAGTGAACATGGTAATAAACATGATAATAATGCTAGTAAACATGGTAATAAGCATGATAATAATGCTAGTAACAAGGTAGTAAACATGATAATAATGCTAGTAAACTTGGTAATAAACATGTTAATGCTAGTAAATATGGTAATAAACTTGATAATAATGCTAGTGAACATGGTAATAAACATGATAATAATGCTAGTAAACATGGTAATAAGCATGATAATAATGCTTGTAAACATGGTAGTAAACATGATAATAATGCTAGTAAACTTAGTAATAAACATGTTCATGCTAGTAAATATGGTAATAAACTTGATAATAATGCTAGTAAACATGGTAATAAACACACTACTAATTCCTAGTAAATGTGATAATAAACATAATAATAATGCTAGTAAACATGGTAATAAACACTACTAATTCCTAGTAAACGTGATAATACACATGTTAATAATGCTAGTAAACATGGTAATAAACATGATAATAATGCTAGTAAACATGGTAATAAACATGGTAATAATGCTAGTAAACATGGTAATAAACATGATAATAATGCTAGTAAACATGGTAATAAACATGATAATAATGCTAGTAAACTTGGTAATAAACATGTTAATGCTAGTAAATATGGTAATAAACTTGATAATAATGCTAGTAAACATGGTAATAAACATGATAATAATGCTAGTAAACATGGTAATAAGCATGATAATAATGCTTGTAAACATGGTAGTAAACATGATAATAATGCTAGTAAACTTGGTAATAAACATGTTAATGCTAGTAAATATGGTAATAAACTTGATAATAATGCTAGTAAACATGGTAATAAACACACTACTAATTCCTAGTAAATGTGATAATAAACATGATAATAATGCTAGTAAACATGGTAATAAACACTACTAATTTCTAGTAAACGTGATAATACACATGTTAATAATGCTAGTAAACATGGTAATAAACATGATAATAATGCTAGTAAACATGGTAGTAAACATGATAATAATGCTAGTAAACATGGTAATAAGCATGATAATAATGCTTGTAAACATGGTAATAAACATGTTAATGCTAGTAAATATGGTAATAAACTTGATAATAATGCTAGTAAACATGGTAATAAACACACTACTAATTCCTAGTAAATGTGATGATAAACATGATAATAATGCTAGTAAACATGGTAATAAACACTACTAATTCCTAGTAAACGTGATAATACACATGTTAATAATGCTAGTAAACATGGTACTAAACATGATAATAATGCTAGTAAACATGGTAATAAACATGATAATAATGCTAGTAAACATGGTAATAAGCATGATAATAATGCTTGTAAACATGGTAGTAAACATGATAATAATGCTAGTAAACTTGGTAATAAACATGTTAATGCTAGTAAATATGGTAATAAACTTGATAATAATGCTAGTAAACATGGTAATAAACACGATAATAATTCCTAGTAAATGTGATAATAAACATGATAATAATGCTAGTAAACATGGTAATAAACACTACTAATTCCTAGTAAACGTGATAATACACATGTTAATAATGCTAGTAAACATGGTAATAAACATGATAATAATGCTAGTAAACATGGTAATAAGCATGATAATAATGCTAGTAAACATGGTAATAAACATGATAATAATGCTAGTAAACATGGTACTAAACACACTACTAATTCCTAGTAAATGTGATAATAAACATGTTAATAATGCTAGTAAACATGGTAATAAACATGATAATAATGCTAGTAAACATGGTAATAAGCATGATAATAATGCTAGTAAACATGGTAGTAAGCACGTTAATAATGCTAGTAAACATGCTAATAAACATGATAATAATGCTACTAAACATGGTAATAAACATGATAATAATGCTAGTAAACATGGTCGTAAACATGATAATAATGCTAGTAAACTTGGTAATAAACATGTTAATGCTAGTAAATATGGTAATAAACTTGATAATAATGCTAGTAAACATGGTAATAAACACTACTAATTCCTAGTAAACGTGATAATAAACATGTTAATAATGCTAGTAAACATGGTAATAAACATGATAATGCTAGTAAACATGGTACTAAACACTACTAATTCCTAGTAAATGTGATAATAAACATGTTAATAATGCTAGTAAACATGGTAATAAACATGATAATAATGCTAGTAAACATGGTAATAAGCATGATAATAATGCTAGTAAACATGGTCGTAAGCATGTTACTAATGCTAGTAAACATGCTAATAAACATGATAATAATGCTAGTAAACATGGTAATAAACATGATAATAATGCTAGTAAACATGGTCGTAAACATGATAATAATGCTAGTAAACTTGGTAATAAACATGTTAATGCTAGTAAATATGGTAATAAACTTGATAATAATGCTAGTAAACATGGTAATAAACACTACTAATTCCTAGTAAACGTGATAATAAACATGTTAGTAATGCTAGTAAACATGGTAATAAACATGATAATGCTAGTAAACATGGTACTAAACACACTACTAATTCCTAGTAAATGTGATAATAAACATGTTAATAATGCTAGTAAACATGGTAATAAACATGATAATAATGCTAGTAAACATGGTAATAAACATGATAATAATGCTAGTAAACATGGTCGTAAACATGATAATAATGCTAGTAAACTTGGTAATAAACATGTTAATGCTAGTAAATATGGTAATAAACTTGATAATAATGCTAGTAAACATGGTAATAAACACTACTAATTCCTAGTAAACGTGATAATAAACATGTTAGTAATGCTAGTAAACATGGTAATAAACATGATAATGCTAGTAAACATGGTACTAAACACACTACTAATTCCTAGTAAATGTGATAATAAACATGTTAATAATGCTAGTAAACATGGTAATAAACATGATAATAATGCTAGTAAACATGGTAATAAACATGATAATAATGCTAGTAAACATGGTCGTAAACATGATAATAATTCTAGTAAACATGGTCGTAAACATGTTAATGCTAGTAAATATGGTAATAAACTTGATAATAATGCTAGTAAACATGGTAATAAACACTACTAATTCCTAGTAAACGTGATAATAAACATGTTAGTAATGCTAGTAAACATGGTAATAAACATGATAATGCTAGTAAACATGGTAATAAACACTACTAATTCCTAGTAAACGTGATAATAAACATGTTAATAATTCTAGTAAACATGGTAATAAACATGATAATGCTAGTAAAGATGGTAATGAACTTGATAATAATGCTAGTAAACATGGTAATAAACACTACTAATTTCTAGTAAACGTGATAATAAACATGTTAATAATGCTAGTAAACATGGTAATAAACATGATAATGCTAGTAAACATGGTACTAAACACACTACTAATTCCTAGTAAATGTGATAATAAACATGTTAATAATGCTAGTAAACATTGTAATAAACATGATAATAATGCTAGTAAACATGGTAATACGCATGATAATAATGCTAGTAAACATGGTCGTAAGCATGTTAATAATGCTAGTAAACATGCTAATAAACATGATAATAATGCTAGTAAACATGGTAATAAACATGATAATAATGCTAGTAAACATGGTCGTAAACATGATAATAATGCTAGTAAACTTGGTAATAAACATGTTAATGCTAGTAAATATGGTAATAAACTTGATAATAATGCTAGTAAACATGGTAATAAACACTACTAATTCCTAGTAAACGTGATAATAAACATGTTAATAATGCTAGTAAACATGGTAATTAACATGATAATGCTAGTAAACATGGTAATATACACTACTAATTCCTAGTAAACGTGATAAT
Organism: Entelurus aequoreus; assembly: GCF_033978785.1. Lineage (NCBI taxonomy): Eukaryota > Metazoa > Chordata > Actinopteri > Syngnathiformes > Syngnathidae > Entelurus > Entelurus aequoreus. Next base: position 75,009,665 of record NC_084739.1, read on the forward strand.
AAACATGTTAATAATGCTAGTAAACATGGTAATAAACATGTTAATAATGCTAGTAAACATGATAATAATGCTAGTAAACTTGGTAATAAACATGATAATGCTAGTAAACATGGTAATAAACTTGATAATAATGCTAGTAAACATGGTAATAAACACTACTAATTCCTAGTAAACGTGATAATAAACATGTTAATAATGCTAGTAAACATGGTAATAAACATGATAATGCTAGTAAACATGGTAATAAACACACTACTAATTCCTAGTAAATGTGATAATAAACATGTTAATAATGCTAGTAAACATGGTAATAAACATGATAATGCTAGTAAACATGGTACTAAACACACTACTAAGGGTAGTGAACATGGTAATAAACACGCTACTAATGCTGCTAAAGATGGTAATAAATATGTTAATAATTCTAGTAAACATGTTTATTACCATGTTTACTAGGATTAACATGTTCATTACCACGTTTTTATAAACATATTTATTACCATGTTTACTTGCATCATTAACATGTTTATTACCATGTTTACTAGTATTAACATGTTCATTACCATGTTTTTTAAAACATATTTATTACCATATTTACTACCATTATTAACATGTTTATTACCATGTTTACTAGCATTACTATCATGTTTATTACCATGTTTACTAGCATTACTATCATGTTTATGACTATGTTTACTAGCATTATTATCATGTTTAATACTATGTTTACTAGAATTATTAAATTTTTTATTACCATGTTTACTAAACGTGTTCATTACCATGTTTACTTGTATCATTAACATGTTTACTTGTATCATTAACATGTTTATTACCATGTTTACTAGAATTATTAAAATTTTTATTACCATGTTGACTTAACATATTCATCACCATGTTCACTAGTATTATTAACATGTTTACTTGCATTAACTTTTTTTTCTTACCAGGTTAATTAGAATTAACATTTTTATTACCATGTTTACTAAACGTGTTTAGTACCATGTTTACCGGCATTTATAACATGTTTATTACCATGTTTACTAGCACTAGTATCATGTTTACTAGTATTAGTAATATATGTATTACCACATTTACTAACATGTCTATTACCATGTTTATTAGATGATTAACATGTTTATTACCATGTTTATTAGATGATTAACATGTTTATTACCATGTCCACTAGCATTATTACCATGTTTACTAGAATTAATAACATGTTTGCTAGGATTATTAACATGTTTATTACCATGGTCACTAGCATTATTAACATGTTTATTTTCCATGGTCACTAGCATTAACATGTTTATTACCATGTTTACTAGATTATTAACATGTTTATTACCATGTTTACAAGCATTATTGTCATGCTTATTACCATGTTTACTAGCATTATTAACATGTTTATTACCATGTTTACTAGATTATTACCATGTTTACAAGCATTATTGTCATGCTTATTACCATGGTCACTAGCATTATTAACATGTTTATTACCATGTTTACTAGCATTATTAACATGTTTATTACCATGTTTACTAGCATTATTAACATGTTTATTACCATGTTTACTAGGATTATTAACATGCTTATTATCATGTTTACTAGCATTGTTAACATGTTTATTACCATGTTTACTAGAATTAACATGCTTGTTACCATGTTTACTAGCATTATTAACATGTTTATTACCATGTTTACTAGGATTATTAACATGTTTATTATCATGTTTACTAGCATTGTTAACATGTTTATTACCATGTTTACTAGAATTAACATGCTTGTTACCATGTTTACTAGGATTATTAACATGTTTATTACCAACATGGTATTAAACATGGTAATACTGCAAGTAAACATGGTAACAAACATGATAATACTGCAAGTAAACATGTTAAGAAACATGGTAATACTGCAAGTAAACATGGTAATACTGCCAGTAAACATGGTAATAAACATGGTAATACTGCAAGTATACATGGTAATACTGCAAGTAAACATGGTAATAAAAATGGTAATACTGCAAGTAAACATGGTAATACTGCAAGTAAACATGGTAATAAACATGGTAATACTGCAAGTAAACATGGTAACAAACATGATAATACTGCAAGTAAACATGGTAATAAACATGGTAATACTGCAAGTAAACATGGTAATACTGCAAGTAAACATGGTAATAAAAATGGTAATACTGCAACATGGTAAAACTGCAAGTAAACATGGTAATACTGCAAGTAAACATGGTAATAAACATGGTAATACTGCAAGTAAACATGGTAATACTGCAAGTAAACATGGTAATAAACATGGTAGTACTGCAAGTAAACATGGTAATAAACATGGTAATACTGCAAGTAAACATGGTAATACTGCAAGTAAACATGGTAATAAACATGGTAATACTGCAAGTAAACATGGTAATAAACATGGTAATACTGCAAGTAAACATGGTAATAAACATGGTAATACTGCAAGTAAACATGATAATACTACAAGTAAACATGGTAATACTGCAAGTAAACATGGTAATAAACATGGTAATACTGCAAGTAAACATGGTAATACTGCAAGTAAACATGGTAATAAACATGGTAATACTGCAAGTAAACATGATAATACTGCAAGTAAACATGGTAATACTGCAAGTAAACATGGTAATAAATATGGTAATACAGCAAGTAAACATGGTAATACTGCAAGTAAACATGGTAATAAACATGGTAATACTGCAAGTAAACATGGTAATAAATATGGTAATACTGCAAGTAAACATGGTAACAAACATGCTACTAATGCTAGTAAACATGCTAACAAGTTAACCGCGCTAATAAACATGTTAGCTTCGAGTGCCACATGCTGTTTTTTTCGACCAATCAGAGTCCACGGTGGACAGCGGCTTCAGCAGTCAGCCAATGGAAGACGAGCAGCCGCCTGTGGCCAATCAGTGAGCAGCAGGAAAGAGGTCAGAGGTCAGAGGAATGTGGACACAAAGAAGAAAGCGCACGACATGAAGAGAAATTATGAAAATGCTCCTATTTTATTAATATTATTATATTTGTCTTGTTGAACTCAACATTTGTTTGGGCTTTCTTTTTCCGTTAAAGTGACATTCTTGTTGTCCTGAATAAAATGTGCTAAGGTGCAGTTCACTTCCTGTCCTGCAGGGGACGGGAGGGGCAGTGTGTGCGTGTCACGTGACCAATGAACGCACCTCAGGATGACGGCGAAGCGGTGCGGCGGTCGCATTGTTTATTTTGCCCGGTCGCGACAACCTCCCGGCGTCGCCATGACAACAGTCCCCACGCGGCGCCGGCCATCTTAAGCGGTTGTCATGGCGACCTGCTCGCCGAGTGTCGCTAGGAGAAGCAGAGCGGCTTCCTGTCACAAATGGCTAGAAAGAGATGGGACTTTTATTGTGAAGGTCCGAGCGACGCTTCCCTGCACGGGCTTACGCCTTCGCCTTCGCGCTTCCTTCTTTGTCTCTGCTCGGCGAGTGTGGCGCGGCGCTGTGGTCGCCCGCTTCCTGCGGCAGCGTGGGGCTGGAGCGCGCCCTCTGCAGGCTGTTGCGGCCGTCCTCCAGGAGCCGCGCCTCGAAAGCCGACAGGTCGCCGTCGGCGCCGGCGGACATCTTGGCCCTCAGCAGCATGGCGTACGTACCGTAACGGGTTTTCTGTCAGGGAAGAGACGACGGCGTGAGGTGGCAGACAGGAAGTGGGCGGGGTCAAAGGCTCAGTACCTCAAACTCCAAGTACTCCCGCCGCAGCTTCTGCTCGTCCAGCTCGCGACCTTTCACCTTGTGCTCGGCCATGGAGGTCAAGAGGTCATCCAGCTCGGCGGACGCGGCCCTGAAGCGACCCTCGTGGGATTTCACCTGCTCTTCCTGTCGGCACACCACATTCGTCAACAAATGGCAAGGACCCTGGCGGGAGGCGGCGAGCAGGCGCTACCTGCGACAGCTTGGAGTCGGACCCCGGGAGCAGCGGACGGCTGAATCTCTTTCGAGAGCCGATGGCCGCCGGGAACGGGGGTGCAGAGAACATGGCCGCCACGGCGTTGATGCGCGTGATCCACGACTGCATGTGCTCGGCGTCCCTGGCGGCACAACAAGGAGGCGTTAGCGGCATGCGAACGCCAGGCCGAGACGGCGGCGGCTCTTACGGCGCCTGCAGCAAAAACACCCGCCAGTCGGCCGTGCGCAGGTAGAAGACGTTGGGGCGTTTGCGGTAGTCGGCGGCTCTCATGGCGAGGGAGTGGTGCACGGACACAGCGTTCTTCACCTCCTCCTCCGTCAGCTGCCGCTCGCCACGGTACTCGTCCTGTCAGCCAATCACAGCGCAGTCAGTTGACGCGCTGGCTTTTTTAAAGTGTGTGTTTGGAAATGTGGACCTTCTGCAGGTAGAGCACTCGACCCTTCAAGGTGGCGTAGAAAGACTTCCACCCCCGCTTCCCACGTGGCGCTGCAACACAAGATGGCGAATGTGTCATGCTGTCGCCACCTAATTGTTGCTCCTGACAACCCCCTTACAAAAACACCTACCGCATCAGACCACTAGATGGCGACAGAGGAAATAAGTAATTATTAAATTAGTTACACTAGAAACAGCAAACCACTATAGGGCCTCAGAGGAAATAACCAATAATTAAATTAGTTACACTGGCAACATCAAACCACTAGAGGGCCACATAGGAAATAACCAATAATTAAATTAGTTACACTAGCTACATCAAACCACTAGATGGCGTCACAGGAGATAAGCATTAATTACATTTGTGACACTGGCAACATCACACCACTAGATGGCGACAAAGTAAATAATAATTCAATTAGTCACACTTGCAACATCAGACCACAAGATGGCGACAGGAGAAATAACCAATTATTAAATTAGTTACACTAGAAACATCAAACCACTAGAGGGCCACATAGGAAATATCCAATAATTAAATTAGTTACACTGGCAACATCACACCACAAGATGGCGTCAGAGGAGATGAGCATTAATTACATTTGTGACACTGGCAACATCACACCACTAGATGGCGACAAAGTAAATAATAATGCAATTGGTCACATTTGCAACATCAGACCACAAGATGGCGACAGGAGAAATAACCAATAATTAAATTAGTTACACTAGCAAAATCAAACGACTAGAGGGCCACACAGGAAATAACCAATAATTAAATTAGTTACACTGGCAACATCAAACCACTAGAGAGCCACACAGGAAATAACCAATAATTAAATTAGTTACACTGGCAACATCACACCACAAGATGGTGTCAGAGGAGCTGAGTAACACTGATAACATCACACCACCAGATGGCGACAAAGTAAATAATTCAATTAGTCACACTTGCAACATCAGACCACAAGATGGCGACAGGAGAAACAACCAATAATTAAATTAGTTACACTAGCAAAATCAAACCACTAGAAGGCCACAGAGAAAATAACCAATAATTAAATGTGTCACACTAGCAACATCAGACAACAAGATGCTAGGAAATAACCAATAATTAAATTATTTACAGTAGCAACCCTTGACCACCAAATGGTGACAGAGGAAATTCCCAATAATTACATTATTACAGTTGCAACATTTGACCACTAGATGGCGACAGAGGAAATAACCAATAATGACATTATTTACAGTAGCAACATTTGCCCACTAGATGACGGCAGTGGAAATAACCAATATTTAAATTATTTACAGTAGCAATATTTGCCCACTAGATGGTGACAGAAGAAATAACCAATAATTAAATGATTTACGGTAGCAACATCAGACCACCAGATGGCGACAGAGGAAATTACCAATATTAAAATTATTTACAGTAGCAACATCAGACCACTAGATGGCGACAGAGGAAATTACCAATATTTAAATTATTTACAGTAGCAATATTTGCCAACTAGATGGTGGAAGAGGAAATAACCAATAATTAAATTATTTACAGTAACAATATTTGCCAACTAGATGGTGACAGAGTAAATAACCAATAACTAAATTATTTACAGTAGCAACATCAGACCACTAGATGGCGACAGGAAATAACTAATAATTAAATTATTTACAGTAGCAATATTTGACCACTAGATGGTGACAGAGGAAATGACCAATAATTAAATTATTTACAGTAGGAACATTTGCCCACTAGATGGCGACAGCGGAAATAACCAAAAAATAAATTATTTACAGTAGCAATATTTGACCACTAGATGGTGACAGAGGAAATAACCAATATTTTAGATGGTTTAGATGTCAACAGACGAGTAAGCAGATGGTGAGAGCACGTACTTCTCTTTCCGTCCGGGTCGGCGTGGACTTTGCGGACCAGGAAGCCGCTCTTGTAGAGCTCGCCGTCCGCCTTCTGGGCCACACCCACCAGGTGGTTGCCGCCACGTCCGATTCGCTTCATGGTGTGGGAGGCGGAGTCTGTTCGACCGTCGGCCAACTCGGACATGGACTTCCTCAACTCCTCCTCATCGCTTCGGGAAGAACAATAACAACAACGCAGTCAGCGTACGTTTGCACTCGGCTAGCTTACTCGTCGTCACGACAACTTGCTAGTCGTGAACACGAAACGGGAACGGTTACCGTGGCAACAGTCACACTCACATGGTCCACTGTAGCTTGTCGTTCTTGATGGACGCGTACAACGTCTGCAAACAAAGCGTGACATGTTAGCTCAGCATTAGACGGTTGGTTACAAAGTCAAAGAAGCATGTTCAACGTGTTCCTTAGACTTCGACCGGGACCAAGTCTTCCAGTTTCTGGCCTCTCCTGCAAGAACGTCTCTTGTACCTCCTCGTCCTCCTTCCTCTTCTTCTTCTGCTGCTTCCTCTTGTCCATCTTCTTCTGAGCTTCGTCCTGAGCGCGCGGCGTCCTGGAGTGCCTGAACCAGTCCGAGTCCCTGGAGTCCCGCCCGCTTCGGACAGAACCCAGCGAGCGCGAGCGCATGCGGCTCGAGGAGTGGATGCTGTTGACTCCGATCATGGTCCCGTGAAACGCAGACCTGGGAACGGCGAGACGGTGCGGACGCCTCCAACAGGAAGTGGCAAGGCGGCGGCGGCCCTCTCAGACGGTTGAGCCGCTGCGCTTCAGTCTGAGGTCCTCTGACGAGCGCTCGGACGTTCGTGATCAAGCCCCACCTGCCTTGTCACCGGCCGCACCTTCGCCGCGCTCTAAAAGATCCACCAGTGTGACTCGGCAGCCCTGAGAGGCGGGGCAAGCGAGGCCACGCCCACTCAGACGGCCAAAACGAGGTGAAGACAGAGAGAAGTCTTCCTGGTCTTCCTCCTCTTCCTGCTGGTCTGACTCAAGTGTCGAGGAGAGACGCTCGCTCCCCCGCTCTGCTTCACCCTCTCACTGCGCATTTTCCCTCAGCAGCTGCGGCCAATCAGAGCGCAGAGCCCGCCCCCTGCCGCCTCAGCCGTCAATCAGGGCCGCGACAACTCACAGAATAATGTAATCTAGTTTGTTTCTGGCGACAGCCGGGCTTTTACCTTCAGCAGGTCTTTGGAGAAATCTTTTCCCTCATTGAGGCCTTCCAGGTTGGACACAAACTGACTGCAGGACATCCTCTTGCCGACGTTCTACACGCATACACACACACACACACACACACACACACACACACACACACACACACACAGACACACACACACACGCGCACAAGTGCCATGGATCCATATGGTCAGTCCCACCATTCGTCAACACGTGCTGCTCAGTGGCCAATCACAACTCACGTTGCCATGGAGATCAGTGTTGAGCAGCATCACTGCACATGTGAGAGTGTGGACGCTGTCTGTGAGGGACACACACACACACGCACACACACACAACATGAGGACATGAGGACATGAGGCGTCAACGCGCGTAATCACAAGCACCTTCCGTGGTGTTGCCGTCTGGGTTGCAGCGCACGTAGCGTCTGGAGAAGTGAGCCAGCACTCGCTCGCGCTCCTGAGTTTCTCCCATCAGGGGGAACTTGGCCAGGAAGATTCTGGAAGGAAGACCAGGACAGCGAGGGTTTGACTTGAGAGGTGAAGGGACACCACACATGAGGGGACATGAGAATAGGTGAGGTGACTTTTGGTGAAATGAGATGAGAGCAGGTACAATTAGAGATTAGGTGAGATGAGATGATTGCAATAAGGTAAAATGAGAGGAGTTGAAATGAGATGAGGTGGCATGATGTAAGATGAGAACATGTGAGGTGACATGATGAGGTGAGGTAACATGAGATGAGGTGGAGGGACATGAGGTAAAATGAGAGGAGTTGAGATGAGGTGAGGTGAGGTAAAATGAGATGAGGTGGAGGGACAATGAGGTAGAATTAGGAGTTGAGATGAGGTGAGGTGACACGAAGTAAGAAGAGATGAGGGGACATGAGGTAAGATGAAATGATGTGAGGTGACATGAGGTCAAACGAGATGAGGTGAGGTGACATGATGAGGTGAGGTAAAATGATATGAGGTGATTGAAATAAGGCAAAATGAGAGGAGTTGAGATGAGGCGAGGTGACATGAGGTAAAATGAAATGAGGTGAAGGGACATGAGGTGAGATTAGATGATTGAAATAAGGTAAAATGAGAGGAGTTGAGATGAGATGAGGGACATGACGTAAAATGAGATGAGGGGACAGGAGGTAAGATGTGATGATGTGAGGTGACACTATGGGGTGAGGTAAAATCAGATGAGTTGAGATGAGGTGACGTGAGGTAAAATGAGATGAGGTGAAGGCACATGAGGTGAGATGAGATGATTGAAATAAGGTAAAATGAGAGGAGTTGAAATGAGGGGACATGGGGTAAAATGAGATGATGTGAGGTGACACGAGGTCAAATGAGATGAGGTGAGGTGACATGATGAGGTGAGGTAAAATTAGATGAGGTGATTGAGATAAGGTAAAATGAGAGGAGTTGAGATGAGGTGAGGTGACATGAGGTAAGATGAGATGAGGTGAAGATGTGGTCAAATGATATGAGGTGAAGATGAGGTCAAATGAGATGAGGTAAAAATGCCAATCTGGTAAAATTAGATGAGATTGGGTGAGGCGATATAAAGCAAAATTAGATACGGTGAGGTGAAGTGACACAAGGCAAAATGAGATGAGTTGACATGAGGTAATATGAGATGAGTTGACATGAGATGCGGTAACATGAGATGAGATTAGATGAGAAAAGATGATGTCAGCTGTGGTAAAATTAGAGGAGATGAGATTAAGTAAGATGAAGTGAAGTGGCATGAGGTCAAATGAGGTGAAGTGAGGTGATATTAGTTCAAATGAAAGGTGGGGTGACATGATGAGGTGAGGTAAAATTAGATGAGGTGAGGTGACATGAGGTGAAGGGACATGACGTGAGGTGAGATGATTGAAATAAGGTAAAATGAGAGGAGTTGAGATGAGGTGACATGAGGTAAGATGAGATCATGTGAGGTGACATGAGGTAAAATGAGATGAGGTGAGGTAAAATGAGATGAGGTGTTTGAAATAAGGTAAAATGAGAGGAGTTGAGTTGAGGTGAGGTGACATGAGGTAAGATGAGATGAGGTGAAGATGAAGTCGAACGAGATGAGGTAAAAATGCAAATCGGGTAAAATGAGATGAGATTGGGTGAGGCGATATCAAGCAAAATTAGATGAAGTGACAAGGTAAAATGAGATGAGGTGACATGAGGTGTTATGAGATGAGTTGACATGAGGTGAGATGAGATGCGGTAACATGAGATGAGATTAAATGAGAAAAGATTATGTCAGCTGTGGTAAAATTAAAGGAGATGAGATTAGGTGAGATGAGGTAAAGCAACATGAGGTCAAATGACATTAAATCAGGTGATATTAGTTAAAATCATAAGTGAAGTGACATAGAATAGAATAGAATAGAATAGAATAGAATAGACATGATGAGGTGATAAGGTGAGGTGATGTAAAATGAGAGGAGTTGAGGTGATATGAGGTCAAATGAGTTGAGGTGAAGGGACATGAGGTGAGATGAGGTGATTGAAATAAGGTAAAATGAGAGGAGATGAGGTGACATGAGGTAAAATGAGATGAGGTGAAGATGAGGTCAAATGAGATGAGGTGAAGATGAGGTCAGATGAGATGAGGTAAAAATGCAAATCGGGTAAAATGAGATGAAATTGGGTGAGGCGATATACAGCAAAATTACATACGGTGAGGTGGAGTGACAAGGTAAAATGAGATGAGGTGACGATGTAAAATGAGATGCGGTAAAATATGATGAGATTAAATGAGAAAAGATGTCAGGTGTGGTAAAATTAGATTAGGCGATATTAATAAAACAAAAAACAAAAAAATGAGATGAAGTACGGTGACATGAGTTAAAATGAGATGAGATGACATGACATGATGAGGTGAGGTAAAATTAGATGAGGCGGGGTAACATGAGGTAAAATAAGATGAGGTGTCGGGACATGAGATGAGGTGTAAGGACATGAGGTAAAATGAGATGAGGTGCAGGGACATGAGGTAAAATGAGATGAGGTGTAGGGACATGAGGTAACATGAGATGAGGCGTAGGGATATGAGTTAAAATTAGATGAGGTGTAGGGACATTAGCTTACATGAGATGAGGCGTAGGGACATGAGGTAAAATGAGATGAGGCAGGGTAACATGAGATAAAATGAGATGAGGCATGGTAACATGAGGTAAAATGAAATGAGGTGACATGAGCTAAAATGAGATGAGGTGACATGAGGTAAAATGAGGTGAGGTGAGTTGATATGAGGTAAAATAAGATGGGGTGAGATGAGATGCGGTAAAATGAGGTGAGATTAGATGAGAAGAGCTGATGTGAAGGTGTGGTAAAATTAGATGAGGTGAGATGAAAGTAGTTAAAATTAAAGATGAGATTAGGTGAAGTGACATGAGGTCAAATGAGATGGAGTGAGGGTACATGAGGTAAAAGTGAGATGAGGTGACATGAGATTAAGTCGGGTGACATGAGGTATATAAAATGAGGTGACGGGACATGAGGTAAAATGGGATGATTGGAATAAGGTCAAATGAGAGGAGTTGAGCTGAGGTGGGTGACATGAGGTAAAAGGTGACGAGAAGAGATGATGGGAGGTATGGTAAAATGGTATAATATGGAGATGAAATGTGGTCAAATTAGATGAGGTAAAAATGAGTTGAAATTATGTGAAAAGCAAATCGGGTAACTTGAGATGAGATTAGGTGAGGTGATATGAAGGAAAATTTGTTTCAGTGATGTGAGATGAAATAAAATGAGGTAACATGAGGTGAGGTGAAATTAGCTAAAATGAGATGGAAAATCATAAAATGAAAATCAGGTGAGATTATGTGAGGCAATGTAAAATTAGTTGCAGTGGGGTGGGATGAAGTGATACGGTAAAATGAGATGAGGTGTCATGACATGATGAGGTGAGGTGACATGAGGTACAATTTAAATGAGTTGACAAGGTAAAATGAGATGAGATGAGAAGAGATGATGTAAGGTGTGGTAAAATTAAATGAGATGAGGTAAAATGTGGTAAAATTAAATGAGGTGAGATGAGGTCAAATGCAAAATGTGTTAAATGAGATGAGATTAGGTGAGGTGATATAAAGTACAATTTAATGCAGTGATGTGGTATGAAATGAGATGAGGTGAGGTAAAACGAGATGAGGTGACATGACATGATGAGGTGAGGTAAAATGAGATGTGGTGACATGAGGTAAAATGAGGTGAGGTGACATGAGGTAAAATGAGATGAGATTAGATGAGAAGAGATGATACCAGGTCTGGTAAAATTAGATGAGGTGAGATGAGAGCAAGTAAAATTAGACGAGATGAGATTAGGTGAAGTGACATGAGGTTAAATGTGGTAAAATGAGATGAGGTAAAAATGAGGTGAGATAAGGTAAAATGCAAATCATGTAATATTAGATGAGATTAGGTGAGGTGATATGAATTAAAATGTGATGCAGTGATGTGAGATGAAAAAAGATGAGGTGAGGGGACATGAGGTAAAATGAGATAATGTGAAGTGACATGAGGTAAAATGAGATTAGGTGAGATAAGATGCAGTAAAATGAGATAAAATCAGATGAGAAGAGAGGTGGTAAAATGAGATAAGATTACATGAGAAGAGATTATGTTAAAGTTAAAGTACCAATGATTGTCACACACACACTAGGTGTGGTGAAATTTGTCCTCTGCATTTGACCCATCCCATGTGAGGTGTGATAAAATGAGATGAGGTAAAAATGAGGTGAGATGAGGTGAGGTGATGTCAAGTAAAATTAGATGCAGTGATGTGACATTAAATAAGATTAAGTAAAATGAGATGAGGTGACATGACATGATTAGGTAAAATACAAAGAGATGAGGTACAGTGAGATGAGATAAAATGAGATGAGGTGAAATGAGGTAAAAAGAGATGTGTGAAGTGACATGAAGTAAAATGAGATGAGGTGAGATGAGAAGAGATGATGTGAGTTGCGGTAAAATGAGATGAAATTAGATGGGATGAGATTAGGTGAGGTGTCGTCAAATGAGATGAGGTATAATGAGATGAGATTAGGTGAGGTGATGTGAAGTAAAATGACATGCAGTGATGTGACATTAAATAAGATTAAGTAAAAAGAGGTGAGGTGACATGATAACAAGATGGGGTGAAGTGACATGAAGTAAAAGGAGGTGTGGCAAAATGAGAATGAGAAAAGATTAAGGTTACATGAGGTAATATGAGATGAGATTAGATGACAAGAAACTTGCTCGAATTTGGTCAAATGACATAAGGTAAAATGAGATTAGATGAAATGAGGTAGTATAAAATGAGATTAGATGAGAGAAGATTATGTCAAATATTGTAAAATGAGATCATGTAAAAAAAGATGAGATGAATAATGAGAAGAGGTTAGGTACATGATGGTATAATGAGATGACATGAGGTGTTCAGCTGCCAACCTGAGGGCCTGGTCCATAGTCAGTCTGTGGAAGTCAAAGTTGCTGAGATATTCTTCAGCCACCATACGACTGAACTCATTACTGTGGACACACACACACACACACACACACATATGTTATACATGTAGACACACCCGTATGTTAAACATGTAGACACACACACACACACACACACACACACACACACACACATTCTTGTATTTTCTACCTCGGTGTTAGAAAATGTTTTTTTTTTTTTTTTTGTCATAAAGAAATACAATCATGTGTGCTTACGGACTGTATCCCTGCAGACTGTATTGATTTATATTGATATATAATGTATATATTGTGTTTTTTCTGTTGATTTAGTTAAAAAAACAAAAAACAATTTAATTTAATTTATTTTTTTTTAAAATTTCTTGTGCGGCCGCGGCCCGGTACCAATCGGTCCACGGACAGTGGTTGGGGGCCACTGTCGTAGTCCGCCCGGACCACAGTCTTGGGGGCATGCCTTAAAGGCACTGCCTTTAACGTCCTCTACGAGCTGTCGTCACGTCCGATTTTCATCCATTCTAACAACGTGCCGGCCCAGTCACAAGATATGTGCGGCTTCTGTACGCACACACACGCGAATGCAACGCATACTTGATCAACAGCGATACAGGTTACACTGAGGTTAGCCGTATAAACAACTTTAACACTGTTACAAATATGCGCCACACTGTGAATCCACACCAAACAAGAATGACAAACACTCCCTGCTTGGCACTCAGCATCAAGGGTTGGAATTGGGGGTTGAATCACCAAAAATGATTCCCGGGCGCGGCCACTGCTGCTGCCCACTGCTCCCCTCACCTCCCAGGGGGTGATCAAGGGTGATGGGTCAAATGCAGAGAATAATTTCGCCACACCTAGTGTGTGTGACAATCATTGGTACTTTAACTTTAACTTAACTTAACATTTCGGGAGAACATCCGCACCGTAACAGAACAAAAACACAACAGAACAAATACCCAGAACCCTTTGCAGCACTAACTCTTCCGGGACGCTACAAAATACACCCCCCGCTACCACCAAACCTCCCCCCCCCCACACACACCTTGTAGCGTCCCGGAAGAGTTAGTGCTGCAAAGGGTTCTGGGTATTTGTTCTGTTGTGTTTATGTTGTGTTACGGTGCGGATGTTCCCCCGAAATGTGTTTGTCTTTCTTGTTTGGTGTGGGTTCACAGTGTGGCGTATATTTCTAACAGTGTTAAAGTTGTTTATACGGCTACCCTCAGTGTAACCTGTATCGCTGTTGATCAAGTATGCTTTGCATTCACTTGTGTGTGCGTGCAGAAGTCGCACATATTATGTGACTGGGCCAGCACTCGTTGGACTGGATGAAAAGCGGACGTGACGATTTTCGGGAGGGGCGCTGAAATTTGGGAGTCTCCCGGGAGGGTTGGCAAGTATGAGAATTAGCGGTGAATGCGGTGTTTCCTGCGGCACCGCCGCTGTATATAATCGGCGGGCCAGCTCTAGTGTTAATTTGATATCGCCTCAAGGGCCAAGTAAAATTACACGGCGGGCCAGAGTTTGACACCCATGATGTATACACACACCCACACACACGTTATACATGTAGACAAACACCCACAAACACGTATGTTATACATGTAGACACACACCCACATACACACACCCACATACACACATACTGACTTCTTGCTGAGATGTCGAGCCACGTCAGACTTTCTGAAGCCGTCCAGGTGGTACAGGTGCTTGGCGAGGCGTTTGGCGGCCTGCAGGTCAGCCTTGGCGCCGTTTGCCAGCACGTCGTCGCCGCCACCGTGCGCCAGTCGCTCGGCCACGTCGGCCTGCGGGTAGAGCAGCTCGGGGGGGCGGTTGACCGCACGTTCTCTGAGAGGAGATTTATTTTATTATTTTTTTGTAGTTGCCGTTCCTCAGCACATTTCAACACACTCCACTTCCTTTCACTGACTCAACTTCTCAAGACTGACTATCACAGAGAAGAGGTCAAAGGTTACAACACCCAGAGGGAGTGTGTGTGTGTGCTTGCAGGCAGCAGGGTGCCCGTTTCCATGGGAACAGAGTGTGACCTCAGACAGACTGTCACAAGTTGATGGAGGACGTGAGAAAGAGATGATGATGAAGCAAAGTGAGAGGAAGAAGAGACACAAAGATACTGTCTTCTGATTGGCCGGTAGGAGGCAGTAGGAATGTGTGTGCGCGCACACATTCTCCCAATGCGTCCTCACGCTGAGACGCCAACAAAGATGGAGGATGTCAAACAGGAAGTTTATTTCAGAAAGTCCTTCCGCCGCAGACACAACCTTTCATCGGGACACAAATAACCGTCACAGCGACAACGCAGGAAATTCTTTGGCCAGCAACACATGTCGGTGGCCATGATGGCGCCCAAACACACCACAGAGGTCAAGATGACCAAATGCACACAAAAACCACAGTCTCAGAACTGGCCCAAGTCTTGAGGTCCTCTGATAATGACATGTCCACAAGGACACAACAACAACAACAACAACACAACCGTCCTCCTGACTGTTCAACTTGTTTGCTTGAAGAAACATCTCGGGAAAATCCTTTCTCCACTGTGGAGACACGAGCTGGCGTCACTTGATGAGTGGTAGAGCGCAGAGTGGGTGTGGCTAGTGACTCGTCAACAAGGAAGGTGTCACTTCATTGTGACCACCGCCCGACTCCATGTCTGCTTTCTCACTTCTGATGACCTCAGCCAAAAGCGCACCAGCTCAATACCCAGTAAATGTGTTAAAGGAGAAGTCTTGGTGGTTTAACCTAGTAAAAGTGTCATTAGCAAAGAGTTAGTTGGTAGTTTAAACTAGTAAAAGTGTCATTAGCAACGTGTCAGTCGGTAGTATAACCTAGTAAAAGTGTCATTAGCAACGTGTCAGTCGGTGGTATTACCTGGTAAGAGTGTCATTAGTAAAGTGTTAGGTGGTAGTTTGACCTAATAAAAGTGTCATTAGCAAACTGTTACGTAGTAGTTTAACCTAACAAATGTGTCATTAGCAAAGAGGTTGTTCAACCTAGTAAAAGTGTCTTTAGCAAATAGTTAGTTGGTAGTTTAACCTAGTAAAAGTGTGATTAGCAAAGAGTTGGTTGGTAGTTTAACCTAGTGAAAGTGTCATTTGCAAAGAGTTAGTTGGTAGTTTAATGTAGTAAAAGTGTAATTGGTAAAGTGTTAGGTGGTAGTTTGACCTAGTAAAAGTGTCATTAGCAAACTGTTAGCTGGTAGTTTAACAGAGTAAAAGTGTCATTAGCAAATAGTTAGTTGAGTGTAACCTAGTAAAAGTGTGATTAGCAAATAGTTGGTAGTTTAACCTAGTAAAAGTGTCCTATCTAAAGTGTTAGTTGGTAGTATAACATAGTAAAAGTGTCCTATCTTAAGTGTTAGTTGGTAATATAACCTAGTAAAAGTGTCATCAGCAAAGTGTTAATTGGTAGTATAACCTACTAAAAGTGTCATTAGTAAAGTCTTAGTTGGTAGTATAACCTAGTAAAAGTGTCCTATCTTAAGTGTTAGTTGGTAGTATAACCTAGTACTGGTGTCCTATCTAAAGTGTTAGTTGGTAGTATAACTTAGTAAAAGTGTCCTATCTAAAGTGTTGGTTGGTAGTATAACCTAGTAAAAGTGTCCTATCTAAAGTGTTAGTTGGTAGTATAATCTAGTAAAAGTGTCCTCTCTAAAGTGTTAGTTGGTAGTATAACCTAGTAAAAGTGTCCCATCTAAAGTGTTAGATGGTAGTATAACCTAGTAAAAGTGTCCTATCTAAAGTGTTAGTTGGTAGTATAACCTAGTAAAAGTGTCATATCTTAAGTGTTAGTTGGTAATATAACCTACTAAAAGTGTCATCAGCAAAGTCTTAGTTTGTAGTATAACCTAGTAAAAATGTGTCCTATCTAAAGTGTTAGTTGGTAGTATAACCTAGTAAAAGTGTCCTATCTGAAGTGTTAGTTGGTAGTATAACCTAGTAAAAGTGTTTTATCTAAAGTTTTAGTTGGTAATATAACCTTGTAAAAGTGTCATCAGCAAAGTGTTAGTTGGTAGTATAACCTAATAAAAGTGTCATCAGCAAAGTGTTAGTTGGTAGTATAACCTAATAAAAGTGTCATCAGCAAAGTGTTAGTTGGTAGTATAACCTAGTAAAAGTGTCATCAGCAAAGTGTCAGTTGGTAGTTTAACCTGGTGGAAGTGTTAGCTGATAGGAGAAGAAGCATGAAGAAGTGGAGACAAACAATATCCAACAATCAACCAGCTGACCTGTAAACAGCTCGGTAGGGCGGGGCATTCAGGTAGCTGTCCTCCAGAGACCCGCCTCCCCAGCACAGCAGGTAGCGTGCCATGTCAGCGTGGCCCAGCCCACTGTCACACGCAGCCGGTGATGTCATCCATTGCGAACGATGACATCACACAAGTGAGGTCTTTTCACAGTCCTTCATCCTCCTCGCTTGGTGACGACGTCTCACCGTCTTCCCTCTCGGACGCTCTCCTCCTTCGTGTCCGGTGGGAGGAGTTCTGAGTTTCCTCCCTGCTTTGACCCGGACCACTCTTCCTCCTCCTCCTCCTCCTCCTCCTCCTCCTCCTCCTGCTTCTGCAGCTTTGTGGGCTTCCAGGAAGTTTGCATCCTCTGCACAGCACTATAGTTTCCCTTTTTTTCCTCCCAAAGAGTAAAGAGGAATTCTTTTGAAAAGCATCGTCTCACAAAGCGTTCTTTCAGGTCATGTGGGCAGCAGGCCAGAGGTCAAAGGTAACAGGAGACCCTCTTTGGGAGGTTTCCCTCCAGCAACAATCCATCTGGAATTTCCCTCCGTCGGCTGACGGCGGCGTTTGTTTGGAGGTTTAGGGGCGGGGTCAAGATGCTGGCTTGGCTTGCAGAGGGATTGTGTTTTTCATTCCTGGCTTTGAATTCCAACGGGGAATGTTGAAGTTGGACTACAGTCTGCTCTGTGAGTCCACACCCAGCGTAGGAAGAGAAACATATTTCTACTTTCCCTTGACAACAGTGAATGAACTCATACAACAGCAGTACTACTGGTACTATAGTGGTAATACTCCTGGTAGTAGCTTTTCTGGAGTAGTTAGCTCAAAACCCTTTTGAAGACCACAGATACCCCTTGACTGCACAGTGTGTGTGTGTGAGAGTTTGTGTGTGTGTGTGTGTGTGTGTGTGTGTGTGCAGGCAAACACTGACTTAATGTCTCTCTGGTGCCTTCATGTGGTAGGGCTGTGTTACTGCAACAGTTTCCCTCTGGGCATTATTTTGCAAACATCTCTACAACAGGGTTTCTGCAGGTATCAGCGAATCTGATTGAACGCTTTGTAATGCAACTTAAAACAAATGTAATGCCCATGTTCCACTGCAGCTTGTCACTATATACAGTAGGAGCAAAAGCATACAGTTGTCCGTATAGACTAAATTGTAAGCATTTGACAATTGTAATGTTTAATAGTGGAAAAGTTGACAATAACTGTGGCCAAATATAGCAATAATCTAATCATAATAAACAACTAACACTTTGCTAATGACACTTTTACTAGGTGTAACTACCAACTAACACTTTGCTAATGACACTTTTACTTGGTTGTTCTACTAACTAACTCTTTGCTGATGACAATTTTACTAGGTTAAACTACCAACTAAAAGTTTGCTAATAAAACGTTTACTGGATTAAACTACCAACTAACTATTTGCTGATGACACGTTTACTAGATTAAACTACCAACTAAAAGTATGCTAATAAAACTTTTACTGGATTAAACTACCAACTAACAGTCTGCTGATTACACTTTTACTAGGTAAAACTACCAACTAAAATTTAGCAAATAAAACTTTTACAAGGTTAAACTATCAACTAAACGTTGGCTGATGACAATTTTAGCAGGTTAAACTACCAACTAAAAGTTTGCTAATAAAATGTTTACTGGTTTAAAATACCATCTAACTGTTTGCTGATGAAACATTTACTGGGTCACACTACCAACTAAAAGTTTGCTTACACAAGTTTTCCTTGGTTAAACTACCAACTAAAAGTTTGCTAATAAAACATGTACTGGGTTAAATTAACATTTAACAGTTTGCTGATGACACTTTTACTATGTAAAACTACCAACTCAATGTTTGCGAATAAAACTTTTACAAGGTTAAACTATCAACTAACCGTTGGCTGATGACACTTTTAGTAGGTCAAACTACCAACAGTTTGCCGATGACACTTTTACTAGATTAAACTATCAGGTAAAAGTTTGCTAATGACATTTTTACTGGGTTTAATTACTATCTAACTGTTTACTGATGAAACTTTTACTAGGTTAAACTACCAACTAAAAGTTTGCTAATACAAATTGGACTGGGTTAAACTACCAATTAACAGTAGGCTGATGACATAAGTACCCCTTTCAAATGCAATAACATATTTTTCATTAATGTAAGGTTAATTATCACAAATAGGTAAACAAACATACAGAAAAATGGACTCACAATCTCTGTTAGCAAAAATGTAACATCTTAAAAGTGCAGTTTTTCCCTAATTTGAGAAACTGGGTCGGGTGGTTTGTTTTGATGCCAATACCATCGCGGCATACTTGCTAGTTTGTCTGTTGATGTGCTCATGTTGCTCATTCAGTTTGAAGATGACATATTCCCACATAGGAACATTTGGCTTAGTAATCATCTATGTTCCTCCTAACTTTTGTTACTCAGCAGTGCTTCTCACTCGTGAGTTGCAACTCGGGAGGCGATGTCCGTGTATTTTGTGTGTGTAGGCTGGAGGTCCAACCTGCTCACACCGAAACAAAGACTGTGGATGACTGACAAGAGGCGTCAGTCCACTCATTTAACTTTGCTGTCCAATAAGTGCTCAGGTGCTGAGAGCAATGCACAGAGTGAGACCTCCTGTCTTAGTTTGAAAGCCAGGAAAGAAAAGAAGAACACAGACATAGCAATTTATCAATGTTTATAAATAAATAATTTTTTATTTATTGTTCAATTCATCGCCTTAATGACTATCGGCCCAATCGTATACATTTTTTTACTGCCTCTGGACATTGTATTTAATACTTTTTAATGTCATTTAGGCTTTCATTTTGGCAAAATTCATTTAATGACGTAAATTGCTTTTTCATGACCCTCAAACCACTCCAGCAGGTCACATGGCTAACGAACATATGACATATATGACATGTGATGTGTACAACTGGCTAACATGCAGAAGTCACACGCATGCCGAGCCATGGTTGAGACATGTGTGGCGACTCACCTTGGAGTGCAGTGGAGCGACGGTACCGAGCTGGCTTTGTGGAAGCCATCTTTGAGGATAGAGCGCCGCCACGGCTCTTGGTCCGACCCGGTCCGGACAGGAGGAGCGTAGTCGTCTTTGGTGCCGCCACGCATCTCGGCCCCCGCCGCGTTGAGGCTGATTTCGGAGCGAGACATCTCGGACGGGTCCGGACGAGCCAAGGGAGCAAAACTGAGCTGGATGATATTCTTGGCACTCTCGCAGATCTGGCTCTAAGTGGACAAGCGTGGGTCAGTCTCACAACAAAACAAGGTCTTCGACAGTAAACGCCTCCTACCTGGATCTCGGGCGTGAGCGTGGGCAGGTCAAAGGTGAACACAGACGTTGATCCAGTCGTCAGGAGGTCGACGCTGTCTAGACTGCTGTATGAGGTTCCTTTGGCCCGGTGAGACTCCATGATGCTTTCAAAATGGCGACTGAAAGAGTCCAGGTTGCTGTCAGAGTGCTGGCGGGGGACGCCCACAGCCACCGGAGACTTGACCTCAGAGTTCCTGACCAGAAAGTTAAAATCTTGTTGAACCACATTGCTCAGCTGGACCTGGTCTGACTGTACGTGACTTCTCTCACCCCTTCAGCAGGAGACCAAAAGCCTCGTCCTCGGTTGATCTCTGTCTCTGGCGTTCTCCCTGCAAGCGGACACTGGCCCAGCTCGCCACTTCGTCATCCTCATCCTCCTTTGGAGAAGCTTCGGCGAGACTTAGGCTCGAGTTTCCTTGGACACTGCGACGACTCCCAAAGGCTGAATCCACCTCAGCGGCGGCCTCCGCCTCCGCTCGCATCACCTGTGTTGTCCAGCCACACAAGTGATCAGCACAGCTCTTAATCAATGAATGAATCAAAGAGTTCTTGGTTGTCGCTGAATCTTAATTCTTGATGTTAGCAAGACATTTTGGACAACTGCATGCTTCCCTTGAGGGAAAACTTTGGGGAAGACTCTTTTCTTTTCCCAGTGCACAAAGCAAGCTCCATAAAGGCATACTTGGAGGAGTTTGGTTGGTTCAACACAGCACCACATGTAGAAAACTCTAAAATAAACCGGTAAGATGGATCACCTCGTCCAGGTCAGTTTCCCGGTAACAGCGCAGCGGAACGGCGTCTAGATCTGTCTCAGAGTATTTGATGGTTCGCCGTATGACACCTGTCTTGGGGGAGGAGCCTCTGGGGTCTGAGGAGACCAGCTCCACCTCAATCTTCCGAACCTTTTGGTGCGATGACCTGTGAGCCTGGTCAGCCCTCCCCCTCCTGTGATCGGCTGGCTTGGGATGGACAGAGGGGGGAGGGCTCGGGCAAGGAGGGGGCGTGGCCGACGCAGCACCTTCATTGATGAGACAAGAAGATATTTTGTTTGGTTTGAAGCGAGATTTTAAGCACTGGTGTGTTGCATGTTGACACTATAAGAAGAAATGCAGGAAGCTAGCAATAGTGCTGCTAAGCTTCAGCTAATTGGCTTAAATGCCTAAAAGCTACTACTTGACTGAGTGACTTCAACACGACTTACAAATGTCACGCACTAATCCATTAATACACATTTTAACTCACTATCGTTGCCACTAAAGCGTGCAAATAATGCATTAATGAGGTCGCTTTCTGACCTGCTCTCTCGTGAGTGTACTTGCACTAAATATCTTGACATGGAATACAGTTCTTCTTATGTACCTTTATTGCTGCAAGCTTCTGCGAGGTTCTGCTGTCCAAACAGGAAATCCCACTTCGCTTGGGCAATTTTTTGTGATCTTGAAGACGGACTCACGGCTGAACTTCCGTCGGACTGCAAGATGAAGAAGGTTGGATGAGATGTAAAAATGTAGTAGCACTTTAAAGCCAAGTTTGTTGTTCAGTAAGCAAATCTTTGAATGGGATGGCACAAAGAAGCTAGCTCAACATTGCAGGAGTTAGCTTGGTTAGCACAGAGGTGGTTTTAAGACCACCACTCCTCAGGCTTCCTCTCAATCAGCCAACCTGAATTCCTGCGGCCGTATCTTCGCTGCACTGGTTTTGACACTTTTCCGTCTCCAAAACATCTGGAACTGTGCTGGAACTCAAAGGGGGCCCACCAACCTTGCTGTGATCCTGAACGTCCTCTTGCCATGTCTTGGACGGACCCCCCACCAATTTGCTGTGCTCCTGTACGGCCTTGTCATCATGCTTTCTGGAACACTCTTTGGGTCTAGAATCAAACCGTCTGGATTTGTCAAGCTTACAGCTTTTCAGCCTGTCTTGGCTCGGACCGGTGTTCCTCAGTTCCTGGTGTGAAGAGGTACAGCTCACAGCTGAAGCCTCAGATGTTTGGGAGGAGACGGGTCTTTTAATGAGTTCTGAGCTATTAAGGCTGTGTGGGCCATCTAGTTTCATGTGATCCAAGCATGGAGATGTGTGGTCTCCAGCAGACTGTGTCGCCTGCTGGTGTTGGAGTGGGGAGGACATGTGCCGATTGTTTTTTGAACTTTGTTCCTTGCGTGAATGAGACCTCACAGGTAAGCTGAGCTGAGCTAAAACAGGTGAAACACGTCCTGGTTGAATTTGAGATTTGCATTTGTCTCTTTTCAATCTCTGACTCTGTTTGTCCACATGTACTAGCTCAGGGTAGAGCTCCTCATGAAGCCCAGAATATGGTTGGGATTTTCTAAGCAATGACCCTCCGATATTTGGACTGACTGAGCCTCCAGTATTTGGACTAATTGACCTGCTAATATTGGGACTGACTGAGCCTCCAGTATTTGGACTAATTGACCTGCTAATATTTGGACTGACTGAGCCTCCAGTATTTGGACTAATTGACCCGCTAATATTGGGACTGACTGAGCAGTCAGTATTTGGACTAACTGACCCTCCGGTATTCAGACTAACTGACCTCAGTGACTCGGTCTGGGAAGGTGTTGGAGAAGTAGTTTGTCGTGCTGAAAAAACATAAGCAGTCGTGAAGGAGGAGGCGCGTCTACCGCTATTAGCGGTTGTGGTCTCATGACTGGGTCTGCTCCTTGGCACTTCATGCAGGATATCTGTGGGTCTTCCAGCAGGTAATGGAGGGTGAAATCTGCAGGGAGGGCTGGTTGCTGGACTGTTGTCCCCCAGCCAGGATGATTGCAGGTTCTGGGGATGGTTGCGAGAATGAAGTACTGAAGTTGGAGCCACTGTGTGGGATGAAAAGCCAGTGTGGGCACACAGCTGATCAGATGCCGGGCTTCTTGGAAATCCATTCATGGAGTTCTGGCAGACTCCCCTGTCGAGGTCTCGTAGTTGAGAATTGGATGGTAAGGTGAAGGTACAGCGTGGCTGGACAGGTGAGAGATAGTTTCGCGGGAGGGTCGGGCTGCAGTTCTCTTGGCTACGACCTGAAAAGCGGCGCCTTAGTTCTGGCGAGCCAAACTCCTCCAAGGCCCTGTGGGTGGCATCTCTTGCTACCACCTCTCTGTGCAGGAAAGGTGAGCCCTGTGGGCTATTATTGGCAGATGATCGAAGTCCACCCTTTCCTGTGTGACCACTGAATCTTAATGGATCACTTAACCTCTTCCTAAGGTGAGCGGGCACAAACTGCTGCTCCCTTTGGTTACTGCTGGACTCACTTTGGCAAAAAGAAGGACAACGGTCGCCCATCATATGAACATTTGCTTTCTCGACATAGCCAAAGGTCACCACAGATGTCTTGCTTTCTTGTCCCTCTGACTCAAGGACCTCACAGGACCTCTGACCGCAAGTGGGTGTGGAAGGTGCAGTCAGCTTCCCGAAAGAGATAGAAGGGTTGGTAACCTCCCGTCTCTGGTAGGGATACACATGCGATGAAGACGTGAGTGCTGGTGAGCAATGATGCCCTGAACTGCTGGCCGCACATGTGAGCACCTGAAGCAAGTCTTCAAAACTGTTGGGTAAAATGTCTTCCTGGTGGAAGTGAGCGGAGGAATCTATGGCATCAGGGGGCTGGCCCTGAGAGCTGACCGAGTGCCTTGAAGACGAGTTAGAGTGAGGCGAGCCATAACGTCCATCCAACATTCTGCGCTGGGTGAGCGGGGAAGGGTCTGGACTCCAGTTGGGGCTGGACTGGACGGAGCTCCTCTGAGAGTGGGGGAGAACATCTGGGCACTGAATGTTCAGGTTTCCATCATTTCCAATTCCAGGAATTCTTCCACCATCCTCGGCCACAGACCTCACCTCAACATATAGGTGGAGGACTTTGCCTGCCTGGGACATTTTGGCCCCTTTGCCAACCAAATGTCCAACCCAGCTCTTTATTTGTCAGGACCTTTGATGATGTTCCTTTGCTGAGGTGCGACTGGTGCACCACGGCTGTTGTGCAGTCATTTCTTCAATCTGCAATGGAAAGCAGACACAAAAATATATTACAAAGGATTACATTACAAAGCGATCACTAGTCATCTATGTGCTCTGGTACACTCTGATTGGCTCCAATCATCAAACAGACTTCACAGTTCTCACTAATCATCAGATGTAATGCCGGTGTATCGACAACATAAGTCATTTGGTGTGGTCTTGAGTGTTCTTCTAGTCAATCGGGTCTTGAGTGTTCTTCTAGTCAGTCGAGTCTTGAATGTTCATCTAGTCAATCAGTTGTAAAAGTTGTTGCTGTAGTTCTGAGTGAGAATGTTCAGGATTAGGTCCTTTAAAGACATTCTGGTCACTCATTTCAGGATTTTGCTGATTATTTTTGCCAGAGGACCTCAGGGCTGCGGAGAATGTTCATGTTTTTAAGAGCAGGCTTAAGATCCACCTTTTTGATTTGGCTTTTACCTGATATAATTATTTTATTGAAGTCATTTGTATTTTCCTTTTTATCTGATTAGTTATGCAATATTTTATTTAGTTCTATTTATTTATTTACTGTATATTCGTTTTATTTTTCTATTAATCTTCATATGTCTTGTATTTTATTCTTTATCTCTACTCATGGTTCTTACTATTTTACAAGTTGAATTATTTTTATTTTCCAACGTTCCTCAGATGAGCCATCTGCCTCAGGGGTTATCGGCCGTGCTTGTGGGGCGCTTTGTGTCAGTGTCCTGGTGGCCATAGTCTGATAACCTCCTGGTGCAGATGGCTCCAGTGTCTCCTCTGTACTCAGCCATGCAATCATTTGTCTATATAGTTGCATATGTGTGTATGTTGTGTGTGTGTGTGTTTGGTATCTGTGTCCGTGCGTACGTATATGATAATGGGGGATATGGTTCACCGGGGTATTGTTTTTAACTCTGTAAAGCACTTTGCGTTGCATTTCTTTTATGTATGAAAAGCGCTTTCTTAAATAAAGTTTGATTGATTGATTATATACTGTATATATATATATATATATATATATATATATATATATATATATATATATATATATATATATATATATATATATATATATACACTACCGTTCAAAAGTTTGGGGTCAACCAAACAATTTTGTGGAATAGCCTTCATTTCTAAGAACAAGAATAGACTGTCGAGTTTCAGATGAAAGTTCTCTTTTTCTGGCCATTTTGAGCGTTTAATTGACCCCACAAATGTGATGCTCCAGAAACTCAATCTGCTCAAAGGAAGGTCAGTTTTGTAGCTTCTGTAACGAGCTAAACTGTTTTCAGATGTGTGAACATGATTGCACAAGGGTTTTCTAATCATCAATTAGCCTTCTGAGCCAATGAGCAAACACATTGTACCATTAGAACACTGGAGTGATAGTTGCTGGAAATGGGCCTCTATACACCTATGTAGATATTGCACCAAAAACCAGACATTTGCAGCTAGAATAGTCATTTACCACATTAGCAATGTATAGAGTGTATTTCTTTAAAGTTAAGACTAGTTTAAAGTTATCTTCATTGAAAAGTACAGTGCTTTTCCTTCAAAAATAAGGACATTTCAATGTGACCCCAAACTTTTGAACGGTAGTATATATATATATATATATATATATATATATATATATATATATATATATATATATATATTCTGGATTCAAAACAATTCTGGATTCAAAATCAATACATTTAAAATAACATTGGGTTCCAGTTCTATGATTAACTACATTCCTCCATAAAATAGATAAACAGCTCTGATCAATTAAAAATACAACTGGATTGTTATATCCCCAAGAATCAAATCGAATCGTGCGGCGCTCAAAGATTCAGAGCCCTACACTGATAAATAACATCGTGAATTACATGCTAATAACATAAAACCATAACACGTTAACTTACAAACTACAAAAACCAAAATGTTTGCAGCACAAACGATTGGGAATGGCTTGGGGAGGTTTTGACAAGGTGGTGTGGGGGTTATGGTTATGAATATTACCAAATGTTTTGCTGTACAAACAATGCACAAACGAACAGGACAAGATGTTAGAGATTTGGACGAGGTGGAGGGGCTGGATGACATCACTAGTCAGAAAATGTATTTTAGAATAACTTAAAAATGGTAAAATCAAAAACGAAAATGTTTGTAGCAGAAACGAGCACAAACGATTACAAAGCAGACTGGTGTATAAAGAGAGTATTGCCATCCAGGTTTCTGGCGATCTCCTCAATGATTGGTCAAAAAGCACTCACGTGGCTACAGGGCGCCATGACGGCTACCAACTTTAACCTGATGCTA
The DNA here is from genome assembly GCF_033978785.1 of Entelurus aequoreus. Classification (NCBI taxonomy): domain Eukaryota; kingdom Metazoa; phylum Chordata; class Actinopteri; order Syngnathiformes; family Syngnathidae; genus Entelurus; species Entelurus aequoreus. Next base: position 75,036,519 of record NC_084739.1, read on the forward strand.
CGCGTTTGCAGCGCTTTCGTGGTAATCTTTTCAGGTGTAAAAATGCCCTGTTGTGCAGTGTGAGGAAGCTCCACCCGTGGGAATTGCAGAAAGTTTTTACATCGCTTTTCCCACAACCAGGAAAGACGAGTATGGGAAGGGTAGGTTCGTTAACAACACTGGAGAGCCACCAATTACAGCGTCTTGTGCCAGGTAAACACACGACATGTCTGTTTTGTCCAGGAAAGAACACACAGAAGCTAATAAAAAACAATAACAGAAGACATGAATACATTACAGAGATGGTTTGACAAAAACAGACTATCTTTGAATCTCAGTAAAACTAAAATAATGATATTTAATAGCAGAAGAAGAGAAAGTCAAACACAAGGAGACTAAGTAGACATTGAAAGAGTAAAACAAACACAAATTTGAGTGTAATAATTGATAAGAAAATTTACTGAAAATCTCATAAAAAATAAACTAAAATGGCAAGAAATATGTCAATAATGAATAAAGCAAAATATGTTCTGGACCAAAAATCAATCCATATTCTCTACTGCTCACTAGTGTTACCATATCTGAGATATTGTGCAGAATTATGGAGAAATAAGCACAAAAGTACACTTATTCACTTGGCATGTTAGAAAAATAAAGATGCGTTATAATAATACACAATGAGTGATACATACGGTGATTACAAATACATTGGAGGCAGGCACCAAAGTTGACAAACTTCATACAAAAGTCACAATCTCTCTGTGATAGTTGGTCCAAAGCTAATGAAGATTTGGGAATTCTGAGGGTAATAAGCTATTTTTTTGGTCGTAATGTGTATTTTTTGCATTTATTGCGCCGTCAGGTGCGTGTTAGAGTGCCTGCGGGTCACAAAACACAGCAGGAATGTAGCAGCAGAGTACATCAAATATGGTCGCAAAATTGTACTTTGACGAAATAAAAGCATGTTTTATCGTAAGTTTATGAGCTGGAGTATGTTTAGAACTACATTGGTTTATTTTGTCAGAGAAACGAATCAATTGCATGCATCTGGGCAAAGCCGCACACGTCCTTGGTAGCAAACACGGCGCCTGTTGTTTGGTTGGCCATACTCTCTTTATAATACTATCACCACACCTATGCCGCGTCCCCATTAACACGCCAAGTAAAGCCACGCCCTGGCAGGACATCACTTGTCAATCAATGATCAAGAGGCTACTGGGCTTCATCAAATGAAAAGAAAGAGAACGTCGTCCTTTGACCAATTTAAAGAAAATAAATGAATATGCCGGCGCCAGCCTAACTTACATCCTGCAGGTGAACACGTGATTGAACTCTGAACTCACTTTACTGCCTCACAAACACGCAACCAAGTGAATCCAGGTCACTTCTGGAGACTGAAGGAGACCAGACCAAACATACACACACACACACACACACACACACACACACACACACACACACACACACACACACACGCACACACACACACACACACAGATAAGAAGACGCTTAGACCTACTTTTCCTGAACACGAATAGAAAGCTAATAGGATTCTCTCTGGACACACACACATACATGCACACACACACCGGCCTGCACATCAGCGCCACACATATACTAAAAAGTGTATTGACGCCAATGGAGATGTCACCTTACCTGTTTGTCCTCTGCTGTGGTGTCCTCTGAGTTGCCGTGGTAACCCCCTCTTCCTCTCTCGCTCACGCTGAACACTTGTTGTGTGCGAGCCGTCAACTCATCGCGCCTCAGCTCCTCCTCCTCTTCCCCCTTTATCAATCAGCTTGACTCCGCCTCTTTCTTCTGGGCGGCGTGCCAGCCAATCACGTCACGCCGGAGCCTGTCGCCCCAGCCAATGAGATGCAGCGCTGACAGATGGCAGTGCAGCTTACCGGTAGACGGTGGGTGGGGAGGGGGTCGGTGGAGGTGTGGTAGACAGCAATTCCGGCGCTTTCCGCCAAGATTAACACACCTGCAGGTTCAGCTCTTCAGGCCACACCCACAACGGTGATGTCATACTGCATGAGGTCACTGCCTCACACCAAAAGCCATCTTTCACTTCTGCATCGCTCCACACGCACAGTGCACGTGTCCTTGAGAAGGCGTGGCCGGTCGCTAAAGAGGACCACAACAACTCCCAGCGTCAATAAAAGCATTCGCAGGGAGCAGAGCGCCAACATGGCGACGGAGGGACGGGGTCAGTGGGACTACCTGCCCAGTGGGCGCAGCCTTAGTCCTCCATCCTCAGGTTGTCCAAAAGGAGCCATTAAAAAGATACCGGGGCACAGTCCTGACGTGTTTCGGCTCCGATCCAGTTCCAGAGCAGTTCCAGGTGGTGGAATTAGAGAAGCGTGTCAGAAAGTGCAGACAGCTGAAGTGAAAGCAGAAGCTTCATGTTCTGCATTTGAAGTTCATTTACAAAAAGAAGGTTTATACCACATGGCACAAAAGTAACAGTTAATGCCGTTCAAATTAGGAGTTATTATCATTAGTCATTTTTTTACTGCAGCTCAGATTCTACTGTTAAAATAAACGTGGTTACATCGGGTGTCATGACAGAAGAATGATAAATACCATGTACAATAGTAATAATGTACAATTATGTGCAACAATCTACTTTCATGTATAACAGGGGTCTTCAACATGTTCCAGGCCAAGGACCCCCAAACTGAGGGAGCGATAGAGCGCCTACTTATAAATCCTGTATAAAATCGTGATTGTGTTTCCAATTCAACTGGCCCTTAAAGGGTAACTGCACTTTTTTGGGGGAATTTTTCCTATCGTTCACAATCATTATGAAAGACATAACGGATGTATTTTTTTTAATGCATTCTAACTAGTAAAGACACGTAAATAAAAGGGGAGGTCATCTATTCCGCCCATAAAATCCAATAAGTAACTATCCAAAAACCACCAACAATACTCAACTTACATTTGGTGACTTGAATATTGACAAGTATTAGTGATATTGTTATTATGAGCGCTAAAGCAGACAAACTATTTATAGCCGCGCCGCAATCACAAGCTTGTGTGCCAATGTTGACATGGTCGACTGATCAGCTGCTTCCTCGTTTCCTTGCTCGTCAAACTTTACTGTAGATCATAAATCATGCCTCTCACCTGATGAAGGCGTATTTCGACAAGTTGGTACACTTTGACAGCCAATTTAGACCCGGAAATGGCGAGAACGACATGAAAAGACGCTTGGTTCCAACCTCACCATCTTCGTGAGGATTTTGAGTCATTTTTCCATCTAAACGGAAATATATGAACTTTCTAGCAGTCGGCATCCTAATGACAGCAGACATTGTACAGTAAGTGATGTTTCATTAGGTTTGTTGGCTCTAATGAAGTCTGCAGTGAGTAATAATCAGTGATGTTAAAAAAAACAAAAACTAGAAATTATACAATACTGCAAACATCAGTAGCCAAAGGAGGCCCCTTTTATACATATTATTAAGGGTTAAATGTAAAACTATATACAGTATATAATGATAATACACTTTACAATACCTAAAGATGCATATATAACCAATATATAATTTAATCATATTGTAATCGAATCAGAGGTGTTCAACAGGGGCTTCGTTACCCCCAGGTACTACGGGGAGGTTGTGAATTTTTTTGTTGATTAGACTTTGTTTGTATCCTCCTGCAAATTTCCCACAAATGTAAATGTATTCAAACACACATTGATCCAACACACTGTAGCGATTAGCGCTTCATTTGCCAGCCGGCGATTAGCGGAACAAGCCGCCAGCTCGTAATTAGAGCACTAGTTGTCAGCTAGCAAATAACGTGCTAGTCGTGTTGTTCGTTAGTTGTATTAATACTGTGTTGATTGAATATGTTAGTAATTCACAGTACAAAGGTACCTTTAGGACCACTTTAATTTACAAAACAATAGTGTACAAGATATGTAAGTATGGGGTCCCCTGTTCCATCTCTCCCTCAGTGTTTCTTCCTGGTCTCAAACTGACCTAAGACCAAATTAACCGCTGATGTAATGATAATACATTAATAATATTGCAAGTATACCCTTTCAAATGCAATAAACTTTATGTGTCTTATATTCTAACATTGTAATTGGAATGTAAACTTTTGAATATACAAGTTATTAAATGAAATTATACTCGGTTAGAAAAAAATTGCACTTGATTAAAATCACAACCAAAAGCAATAAAGTAGATTCTGTCTCTGTCAAGGAGGGTGTGGTGGACCCTCAAATATACACAACCAAAAAAATTAATATTATGGCTAAATAAAGTTACTGTGACCAAAATTACCAGAGTTACCATTATTATCGCAGTATGGTTGAATGTGCTCAAAAAGTACTTATACATACACTCAAATATTGTTATTATTTCTATTTCTAATAACTAAAATAAATAGACGCACAATATACTGTACTTTCTTGGCAGAAGAAACATTAAATATTGTTCTGGCTTCAGAGGAGCTGTATTATTTGTATTTTGTTTAAATATGTTTATCTTTTACATTTTAATTAGTAAAATGTTTTGGATTTTTTGTTTTTGCTAAATACACATCTCTGTTTTAACTCGACACACTTGAGTTTATATCAAACACTTTGTGCAAAGGCAGCACAGTCTTTATGTTCAATGTGAATACTGTATCTTATTATGTTCTCTGAGAATACTGTATCTTATTATGTTTTATATTATGTCCTATGTGAATACTATATCTTATTATGTTCTATGTAAATACTGTATTTGATTATGTTCTATGTGAATACTGTACCTTATTATGTTTTATATCAGGGGTCACCAACCTTTTTGAAACCAAGAGCTACTTCTTGGGTACTGATTAATGCGAAGGGCTACCAGTTTGATACACACTTAAATAAATTGCCAGAAATAGACAATTTGCTCAATTTACCTTTAACTCTATGTTATTATTAATAATGAATGATATTTACACTTAATTGAACGGTTTAAAAGAGGGGAAAACATGAAAAAAATGACAATTAAATTTTGAAACATAGTTTATCTTCAATTTCGACTCTTTAAAATTCAAAATTCAACCGAAAAAAAGAAGAGAAAAACTAGCTAATTCGAATCTTTTTGAAAAAATTAAAAAAAGAATCATTAGTAATTTTTCCTGATTAAGATTACTTTTAGAGTTTTGATTACATATTTTAAATAGGTTAAAATCCAATCTGCACTTTATTAGAATATATAACAAATTGGACCAAGCTATATTTCTAACAAAGACAAATTGTTATTTCTTCTAGAGTTTCCAGAACAAAAATTTTAAAAGAAAGTCAAAAGACTTTGAAAAAAGATTTAAATTTGATTCTACAGATTTTCTAGATTTGCCAGAATATTTTTTTTGAATTTTAATCATAACAAGTTTAAAGAAATATTTCACAAATATTCTTCGTCGAAAAAACAGAAGCTAAAATGAAGAATTAAATTAAAATGTATTTATTATTCTTTACAATAAAAAAAATAAATTTACTTGAACATTGATATCAATTGTCAGGAAAGAAGAGGAAGGAATTTAAAAGGTAAAAAGGTATATGTGTTTAAAAATCCTAAAATCATTTTTAAGGTTGTATTTTTTCTCTAAAATTGTCTTTCTGAAAGTTATAAGAAGCAAAGTAAAAAAAATTAATGAATTTATTTAAACAAGTGAAGACCAAGTCTTTAAAATATTTTCTTGGATTTTCAAATTCTATGTGAGTTTTGTCTCTCTTAGAATTAAAAATGTCAGGCAAAGCGAGACCAGCTTGCTAGTAAATAAATACAATTTAAAAAATAGAGGCAGCTCACTGGTAAGTGCTGCTATTTGAGCTATTTTTAGAACAGGCCAGCGGGCTACTCATCTGGTCCTTACGGGCTACCTGGTGCCCACGGGCACCGCGTTGGTGACCCCTGTTTTATATTATGTTCTATGTGAAATACTGTATCTTATTATGTTCTATGTAAATACTGTATCTTATTATGTTCTATGTGAATACTATATCTTATGTTCTATGTAAATACTGTATTTGATTATGTTCTATTTGAATACTGTACCTTAATTATTATGTTCTATATTATGTTCAATGTGAATACTGTATTTGATTATGTTCTATGTGAATACTGTACCTTATTATGTTCTATATTATGTTCTACGTGAATACTGTATCTTATTATGTTCAATGTGAATACTGTATCTTAATTGTTTGCACAGTTATGTGTTTATATAAGTTTAGATTGCAGTATGACTTTTTTTTATTGGGGAAAGGCGTTATTGTCTCCTGTTTTCATGTTGGCATTTAAGCTAGCTGGCAAACTAAGGCAAGTCGGTCCATAATTTGATCAACGTGTGGTTATCAATCACGGTTTATCGATCATTTTACTCTAATACTGTAATACTAACCGTCGGGAGGTGTACATCGGTTATCATTACTATTGTTTGAGCGTGGTTAATTGACTTATCAAAAATTGGCCCAGGTCTAGTTGCAGAACTCCTGTTGAAGACCCTGATGTACAATAATGAACAATAGTGTCATGTCATTGTTGGTTTTTCTGCAAAACAAAGGCATAAAAAATGAACATATCTATTCAATAATTACCTCTTCCGGATCAAGTATTTTATTAGCATTTGTTGCCTTCCGTTTTCTGGGCAACCGAATCGGTTCCGTTCGAACAGTATAGTCCAGAGTCCAGACATGAACACGTTTAAGGTATTCAAGCCCAGACCATAAATGCCGAATTCGTTCGAAAAATATTGATTTCCAACTGACAATGGCCGTGAGCGACCGTAATTGCCGTTTTCCTTCCAAGCGGAACTTTACACGCATGAGTAACACCGACGATACGGTTCGGCTCGTCCACACGGAAACGAGAAGCTCTTCTCTGGGAGCAACTTTGGCTCCGAACCAAGGACGCGCAGGACAGGTCCAAATCGAATTAGAGAAAAATGGCGAAGGCTTTTAGAAGCTAAATGACACCAGAACCGGAGGATGTGTAGAACCGACAGTCATCACCCTAGGAACCTTTTTGAGTCTACTTCAAGGAGTTCGGCTTACCTCGGGGACGGACGAGGCAACTCGGAGTCAGTACCAGCTTGTCGGTCCTGCTCGCGGTACCGCTCCAATCCTCGAAGTACCGGGTATCGGTACCGACAGATCGGTGGCCTGCTCGGTTCCATTACATGGCGGGAAGGACGGAAGTTTCTGTGGTTAGTTTACCTTCTCCACGGTGACTCGAACTTCCGCGTTCAGCCTGAGACGTCATGACTACGTCAGAGACGGGTAGACCGTGAGACATACAGGATTCAGTCATTAAACGATTGATATGACACACTTCTCTGACTTGTATGTGGCTTAATGACAGTAATAACTGTAAATATTTTTTAAATTTGATACCCTGAAAATAGTTTGGTTTTTTTTTTTAGGTTTTTGAGCGTTCTCTTTTTTTGCCAGCAGGTGGCAGCATCAGCAACACAATTCACAATGCCAATGCTCGCTATTAAATTTTAACACAATACTCACTCATTTATTAATTTATTCTTTCCTCCACACGCCGTCTTGGTCTACCTCAGTGCTTCTCAAGTATTTACTAACTATAATATTGTATACTTGTTAACATTAAATAGAAAAAAATAAAAATAACTATAGAACAATTTACCACAAAGGATAACTTAACATTGTGTTTAGTCTGTAACAGAAAATATTTAAAGTGCATCAATGTTTTTATTAAACTTTAAAACAATTTAAATCCTTTGACACTAAAACATAGAATTAAATAAACTCAATAAATAATAATACATTTACATTGATCAGCAACATTACCTTAGGAGAACAATATAAAAAACTTTAACTTACAAAACAAAAATGAATAAAACAATTTGTGCTGATTTATTTTTAATGAAAAAAATGCATATTTTAGGGAAAGTAGTTAAAACAAACAACAATTTTTCTGCTTGCCATAACCTTCATAATTTTTTTTCATATCAATGCACTTCATTTGATTTGATTAGTTACACTCAAACAATTTCTCGAAGCAACAGAATAAAGCTTTTATCCATTTAATTGTTGTACCCCAGGTTAATCATTGCATGGCGGCTATTACGTCCGTTCTTTAATCCTTCCGTACTCAAAAATCTCTGTGGTGGGTCGGCACCTGTGCCATCATGTACGGACTTGGATTCTAAAGGAGTGGAACTGGACATTCAGGACATAGAAGCTTTGTCATCCACTCCAGGGGGAAAAAAAGGAACGTCCTAATTCCTGTGAGCATATTTTGTAACACTTTGCCATGGCACTATAGATTCAAAAGCCAAGGGGGAGGGTTAAAAGAAGGTGGAAAGGGGAAGAGTGAGAATTCGGACTGAGAATTAATCTATTGTTTTACCATTGCGATGCGTGGGTTAATGTGTTATTTGAGTAAGACCACAACTGTCGATTATAGTTTGGAGCGCCACGCTCAGAGGGTCTAACGGGGTATAATAAAATCGCCCTTGATAAGTATATTATCTGCATGAGTCACTAGGCCAGCAACAAACTCTGAGAATTTGCTGATAAAGTCTGAATAAGTAGTGGAGCAACAGACCTCACCGTAAGAACCTCAAATGAGTTATATTCATTATTTAGGGGAGGATTAAGGTTAAATATTTAAAAACGTAATGTTTGAGAGCTTTAAACATTAACTTTTCTTTCTAATTTCAGCTTCTCCCTGTCAACGAGTCGATACTTTGAGTGATTTTGGCTCAGTTTTTTCCTGATGCAACCTTGGCCAGGATCGAAACTCAAACCCTGTGCCATGCCAGGCATTAGAAGAGTGTACATTTACACCAGCAAGGATATGTAAATAAACGTGACCCTAAAATCATGATATTTGAACTGATATGATAAAAAACACTTTGATACTGTCGCTTTTTTTCTGAGTCACAGTTCAAGAAAATGGATTCGAATCCATACGCCATGCCTCACACACACACACACGCACACGCACACACACACACACACACACACACACACACACACACACACACACACACACACACACACACACACACACACACACACACACACACACACACACACACACACACACAGAGACACACACTCAACCAGTTCATCTGGTTCAAGGTGGGTCCTGGAAGCAACGCCTCCTGCAAGGAGTCTACAATTGACCACGGAGCAGATGAGCTCATACGGCGCGTCACTTACGGCAGGCGACATGGCGGCCGGCAACCACGCGGCGATGCTGACAGAGTTTGAGTTTGAGAGACGCTTTGACCCAAATGAAGTCTTCCGCTGGATGCAGGACAACTGGTGAGAACAATTCCGCGTTTGAATTATGGTTCGGTCGTAGCTTTGATTGACTGACAGGCTTCATGACAAACTGCCAGAGCCTCCTGGTCACCGCGACAACTGGGCACGGGTCGGTCGGCGATGGTGACAGGGGGACTTGATTACTCTGCTTTTTCTGCTCCGCAAATGATTTGTTGAGACGTGTTTAACAGAAGCACAGGAAAAAAAAATACAAGAAAAGCTGGAGTATTGCGTTATTGCGTGACGGCTGATTCATCACACAATCTTGGAATGTGTGTGACTCCACATCTAGTCTTTCCAGGTGAGGCCACGCCACGCCACGCCCACCAGTAGCCAAAGCGGCCTATCAGAGCGGCGTAAGCGCCTCCGAGGCTGCCAAGTATTTTATAAGTCACGCTGGAGGCCGGCGCTGGTGGAAGCGCCAATGTCCCGCTTTGCTCCGCTTTGTGTGACCTTGTGTGACCTTGTGTAACGGCGCTGATGCAGCTAATTCTGTGCGCGTGTGTGGTCTGCTGCAGGGGCATGTCGTTCGCGATCTGCGCCTCCTACGTCGCCCTGGTGTTTGGAGGTCAGCACTTCATGAGGCCCCGCCCGAAAATGAACCTGAGGATGCCGATGACTGTCTGGTCGCTGTCGCTCGCCATCTTCAGGTCAGCGTTCACATTCGTCTCAGCGACCTTGGCTGTGTTCTTATTCTGTTCCCGTGTGCAGCATCATAGGCGCCGTGCGTACGGGGTCCTTCATGCTTCACATCATCAACAACGGTGGTATCCGGCGGTCCGTGTGTGACCTGATCTTTTATGATGGACCCGTCAGCAAGTTCTGGGCCTACGCCTTCATGGTGAGCAAGGTGCCAGAGCTGGGTGAGTCTCATTTCCTGTATGCCTGTCCGCCATCAGCCACGCGTGTGTGTGTGATGTGTGTGTGTGTGTGTGTGTGTGTTGTCAGGAGACACACTCTTCATCGTGCTGAGGAAGCAGCGCCTCCTCTTCCTGCACTGGTACCACCACATCACGGTGCTGCTCTTCACCTGGTTCTCCTACAAAGACATGGTAGCGGGCTTCGGATGGTGCATGACCATGAACTACATAGTGCACGCGCTCATGTACAGCTACTACACCGCGCGTGCCGCCGGACTGCGCGTGCCCCGCGTCCTGGCCATGGTCGTCACGTGCGCCCAGCTGGGGCAGATGGTGGTGGGCGTGGTGTTGACCGGGCTGGTGTACAGCTGGACGCAACACGGCGACTGCCCCTCCAACATGGTCAACATCACCTGCGGGGGACTCATGTATTTCAGCTACCTGCTCCTCTTCCTCAACTTCTTCTACAACACGTACCTGCAGCCCAGCAGGAGCGCCAAGGCCGAGTAGGAGGGGCCAAAGGCGCACGCCGGTGAACGCCGGGACACGAGGAACGTTGGCGCCACTTCCTGCTGAAGATGAGTCATAAACGGTCACTTCCTGTCTTTTACATTCACTTAGGACCTGGGTTACTGAACAACTTTTATTTTGGGAAGTGGAGTTGGAGTTTGGAGCAGTATTCCGTCCGCCACATCACACATTTCTTTTTCAGACAGCACCAGCTGGCTCGTTTGCGCTGCTGGGACCAGTTTACTGCTGGGCGCCATAAATAGGGGTGTGAGAGTATGGGGTGGGGGCGGTGCTAAAGTCTGGGTTATCTTCCCACGTCGCCCGCTTGCTACGTCCCCTCCAAAACCAAAAATTATACACGATTCACATCATAACAAATAGTCAAGGACCATAATTACAGACTAGATTCGGGGTGTCCAAACATCTTGACGTGGGGGTCGCATTGGGAAAAAAAATTGGGCCAGGGGCCAAAAGCTGACTGCACATAAAGTAACAATATATATGTACACACATATATAGCCTATACATATATACTGTATCTATATATATAGATACAGTGTATATATATACACTACCGTTCAAAAGTTTGGGGTCACATTGAAATGTCCTTATTTTTGAAGGAAAAGCACTGTACTTTTCAATGAAGATAACTTTAAACTAGTCTTAACTTTAAAGAAATACACTCTATACATTGCTAATGTGGTAAATGACTATTCTAGCTGCAAATGTCTGTTTTTTGGTGCAATATCTACATAGGTGTATAGAGGCCCATTTCCAGCAACTATCACTCCAGTGTTCTAATGGTACAATGTGTTTGCTCATTGGCTCAGAAGGCAAATTGATGATAAGAAAACCCTTGTGCAATCATGTTCACACATCTGAAAACAGTTTAGCTCGTTACAGAAGCTACAAAACTGACCTTCCTTTGAGCAGATTGAGTTTCTGGAGCATCACATTTGTGGGGTCAATTAAACGCTCAAAATGGCCAGAAAAAGAGAACTTTCATCTGAAACTCGACAGTCTATTCTTGTTCTTAGAAATTAAGGCTATTCCACAAAATTGTTTGGGTGACCCCAAACTTTTGAACGGTAGTGTATATATACATATCTCAAGGTTTCTGTGGTTTATCCGTTACACAGTGCTCAATACCGGGGTAGAGCGGAATATACGTTAGGTCAGGAAAAACTCAGAGGCTTTGTTCAAAAATTTAAAAAAAATTCTTTAAAAAATGTTTATCATATACCACCCCAGCATGTCCACTTTTAACAAACGCAACGAACTGGTCTCATCATGCCGGCACAGAAGCAAGGCACTACTGTGTAACAATGGCCACACCTCCATGTAATGTACCCTATATATACATGTAACAGCCACAGACACTTCAATAAAATCCCCTTAAGAGCAGGGAAACATGCAAAACAGGCTTGTCGGGATGAAATAGCCTCTGTGTTTTTTCCTGACCTAACGTATGTATATATATATATATATATATATATATATATATATATATATATATATATATATATATATATATATATATATATATATATATATATATATATATATATATATATATATATATTTTAATTAACCCCCTCCTAGAAGCTTTGACCAAATGAGCCGCGATTAAAATGACGGATGCTAGACAGATAGCTCATGATAAATTGCGGAGGAGACGTGGCATGGCGCCCAACTTTGATCTGATGATTCGCCAGAAAAATGTCAACGTTTGTAATTCGTCTCCACAAATTCCGATCTTGATCATAACTGGTTCAAATAATGATGATGACACCATGAAGTGCCGGTTGAGTCATTAGCTGTTCGTACCCATTTGTAGTGGGCGGAGTCTGGCGGTGAAAGCTGCTCCTCGCCATGAACCATCAAACTGTCATGACTTGACTTTAAACGGTCAGCTTCAACTTCCTTCCACATGCTCCGATCTTCCTGAATGTTATGATAGTGGGTTGGGGCATTGTAAAGGACCCACCCACCCGTTTAACGCTGCTTGCAGCTTTAATTATTTGTTGTATGTACATCTGGCTATCTGGCGAACAAACACGTGATTACAAATTGTTAGTGTTATTGATACATTTGTCTCTATACAAAATACCTGGTGACTTATTTCATTACTGACATCTTTCCTTTACCTTTTTTTATCACGTTTTCCCTCTTCTTCTTTTCTTTTCTTTTCATAACACTAGTATGAAGAGATAGGACAAGTTAGCATACTTTTAAGATGGCGGCAAGTATTAAAATGCACTATTTTTTTTAGGTGTAAACTTACTAAACTAGTTAAAAAGCCAGCATAAAATGTTAGCATGCTATTATAGGAGATGTTAGCATACTTACAAGATGGCGCCAAGCATCAAAATCCATGATTTTTTAGGTTTAAACAAACACAATTTGCTAAAAAGCTAGCAGAAAACATTGGCATGATAACACTAGTATGATGACATAGGACAAGTTAGCATACTTTTAAGATGGCGGCAAGTATTAAAATGCATAATTTTGAGGTGTAAACATACAAAATTAGCTATAAAGCTAGCATTAAATGTTAGCATGCTAATATAGGAGATGTTAGCATACTTCCAAGATGGCGCCAAGCATCAAAATCCATGATTTTTAGGTTTAAACAAACATTAGCATGATAACACTAGTATGATGACATAGGACAAGTTAGCATACCGTTAAGATGGCGCCAAGTATTAAAATGCACTATTTTTTTTAGCTGTAAATTTACAAAATTAACTAAAAAGCTAGCTTAAAATGTTGACATTAACATACTTCCAAGATGGCGCCAAGTATCACAATCCATAATGTTTAGGTTTAAACAAACACAATTAGCTAAAATGCTAATATAACACACTGGCATAACGCTAGTATGTTGACATAGGACAAGTTAGCATACTTTTAAGATGGCTCCAAGTCTTGAAATACACTATTTTCAGGTGTAAACATACAAAGTTAGCTAAAAACGCTAGTTTAAAATGTTAGCATGTTAATATAAGAGACATTAGCATACGTTCAGGATGGCACCAAGTATAGATGTAAACCAGGCCTGGGCAATTATTTTGACTCGGGGGCCACATTTAGAGAAAAAAATGTGTCTGGGGGCCGGTATATCTATTTTTTTAGGAACACTAATACAAAACCTCACAATAATGTCTGATTGAATGCTAAAAACGTTATGACAGACCGCCTTAAAAAACGTAATGGAATTTTATTTTTTCTATGACCGATAAAACACTGAATATTGACAAAATGTGAACGTCACACCCCCTTTCAATCGACATATTTTACAATCAAGTGAAACGCAACAAAAATGCAACAAACAGTGAAATATGAACGAGAAGCGTACAAAATAAACCCACCTACAATCTGATATATCTGATATATCACTAAGCTTTAGGACTTTCTTGTGAAAATCTCCTTCTGCGTCTGTGGAAACGCTTCCCGCCCACATTGCTTGGTGACTCGTCTGAGCTGCTGTGACGTAGATTACCATAGTAACTGGTATATCATCCATAAGCGCAGATTCCAACCATTGAAATACTTTGTATAGTTGAAGACTTACAGTCATTGGAAAACATCACTGCACCTCACACACTTTCCATCTTAAAGATCTAAAAAAATTATTTGGGAATGTCCGGCGGGCCAGATTGAAAAGTTTAACGGGCTGCATGTGTGCTTAATTTGCCCAGGTCTGGTGTAAACAAACAAAATTTGCTAAAAAGCTAGCATAAAAAGTTAGCATATTAACACTACAATTATGACACAGGACAAGCTAGCACACTTTTAAGATGGCGCCAAGTATTAAAACACACCATTTTAAAGTGTAAACATACAAAATGAACTAAAAAGCGAGCGTAGAGAGACGTTAGCATTAGAGATGTCCGATAATGGCTTTTTTACCGATATCCGATATTCCGATATTGTCCAACTCTTAATTACCGATACCGATATATACAGTCGTGGAATTAAATTATATTGTAGCGTCCCGGAAGAGTTAGTACTACAAGGGATTCTGGGTATTTGTTCTGTTGTGTTTATGTTGTGTTACGGTGCGGATGTTCTCCCGAAATGTGTTTGTCATTCTTGTTTGGTGTGGGCTCACAGTGTGGCACCTATTAATAACAGTGTTAAAGTTGTTTATACGGTCACCCTCAGTGTGACCTGTATGGCTGTTGACCAAGTATGTCTTGCATCAATTCGTAATGAGTAAAGCCGGTAGATATTATGTGACTGGGGTGGCATGCACGTAAAGGCAGTGCCTTAAAGGTTTATTGTCTCTCCGTACCTCTCCCTACGTCCGTGTACACAGCGGCGTTTAAAAACATCATACATTTTACATTTAAAAACCAATACAGATAATAACAAAACCGATACCGATAATTTACGATATTACATTTTAAAGCATTAAGAAGTGACATCAGTGTGTAAAGGATATCACCACATGGGCTCAGGAACAGTTCAGAAAACCACTGTCAGTAACTACAGTTGGTCGCTACATCTGTAAGTGCAAGTTAAAACTCTAACTTTATCGGACATTCCTAGTTCGCATACTTCCAAGATTAACGTCAAGTATCAAAATCCATGATGTTTACTACTTGCATAGCAACAGGCCCATAATTACACTGAAGGGGAACATTTTTTCCCCATTGTAGCGCCCTCCTAAGGCCGTGTGCGCTCTTGGCATTCGCCAATTCCGCTTATCGGTGTTCTTTTTTTTTACCGTACACTACATCCAATCTCGGATCAACCATTGCAGTAAAAGTGTCTGCTTTCCAGATGGCGTCGGAGGGGACGGCGTAGTGACCACGCAGGACCAAAAAACAGACTTAAAGGGTCTGTTTGCAACGTTTACACAGAGGCCTAGAGGGCGCCGACGTTCCAATGTATCTTACACAGCATATCCCGCACATGACGACGTAACTACGTGCGCACGTGACACGCGCATTAGCTTCGGGTGTTGTTGGCTAATAGCGATTCGGCTAGTTAGCATTAGCTCTATCGTGACAACAACATGACTGCATATTGCTTCTCTTGGACTGCTCTTGTGTGTGTGCCTACGTGTTGGCGAGACCTCGTGAGTGACGGCTGTGAACGCCAATCGTTTAATTATTTACATAAACTTGGTAAATGTGAAGAATATTGTGTGTGCTGTTAAGCCGCGAACGGTAACCTAAGCTAGCCAATGGTGTTTTTGCTTGGAACAAATGTAACTGTGAGGAAGTTGCAGACAGCCCCTTTAAATGCTCATGACTGACACACTGGCGCACAATGTGTTAGAGGCATGCTTGGCCCCGCCCCTCACCAAATATTACCTTTCCTCCATTGACTTTTTCTCATCATTCAGGCCTTTTCTCACAAAGCACTGATGTTTACCTGACATGTTGCCGTGGTAACATGATACTGCCTTGTGTTTTTGTTTTTGTTGTTGTTGTTTGGAGAGAAAAATGATGGCCGCTCGCTGGACACGCCTCCAAAAGTCCCTTGCTGGTTATGTATTACTTTGTGATATGAGCAAGCTGATTTATTCATAAATGTTTGAAACATGAGTTGTTGTGTTCAATTTGCACACCAGACGTCAATTATCTTGACTCGGGGGCCACATTGAGAGAAAATAACGTGTCTGGGGTCCGGTGTGTATATGTGTAAAAAAATACAAACACATATAAATACATACTGTATGTATTATAGGGGCTGTCAAAGTTTGCTTTCTTCACTTTCTCCGGCTTCAAAATAAAAGTGCTACGCTACGGTTTAAATACAAAACCCAAAACCAGTGAAGTTGGCACTGCCAGAATAATTGTATCTATCCATCCATCCATCCATCTTCTTCCGCTTATCCGAGGTCGGGTCGCGGGGGCAGCAGCCTAAGCAGGGAAGCCCAGACTTCCCTCTCCCCAGCCACTTCGTCCAGCTCTTCCCGAGGGATCCAGCCGGGAGACAACGTGTCCTGGGTCTTCCCCGTGGCCTCTTACCGGTCGGATGTGCCCTAAACACCTCCGTAGGGAGGCGTTCGGATGGCATCTTGACCAGATGCCCGAACCACCTCATCTGGCTCCTCTCGATTTGGAGGAGCAGCGGCTTTACTTTGAGCTCCCCCCGGATGACAGAGCTTCTCACCCTATCTCTAAGGGAGAGCCGCTTGTACCCGTGATCTTGTCCTTTCGGTCATAACCCAAAGCTCATGACCGTAGGTGAGGATGGGAACGTAGATCGACCGGTAAATTGAGAGCTTTGCCTTCCGGCTCAGCTCCTTCTTCACCACAACGGATCGATACAGCGTCCGCATTACTGAAGACGCCGCACCGATCCGCCTGTCGACCTCACGATTCACTCTTCCCTCACTCGTGAACAAGACTCCGAGGTACTTGAACTCCTCCACTTGGGGCAGGGTCTCCTCCCCAACCCGGAGATGGCACTCCACCCTTTTCCGGGCGAGAACCATGGACTCGGACTTGGAGGTGCTGATTCTCATCCCAGTCGCTTCACACTCGGCTGCGAACCGATCCAGTGAGAGCTGAAGATCCTGGCCAGATGAAACCATCAGGACCACATCATCTGCAAAAAGCAGATGTAATTGTATCTAAGTTATCACAAAACTTTGTGTTGCCATGAGTTCCCGGCGAGCAGACAAAACTGTCTTTGATCTTACCAATCAAAAGGCTTGTAAAACTCCACTGTGTACGATGGGAAGCGACATGAAGGCGTCGGTTTCTTTGATCTATTTTAATCCACAGGAAGATTTTGTCTTGACCCCAGATCTACAAAGTGGAGAGGAAGCAGGACCTGACGCAAGCTCCAGGCATCTTTTCTTTGAACTGTTTTGTGACCGAGGGCAACGGCTGTTTACGACCCCCCTTCCTTTAGAAATAGCTGTTGCCATGTAATCAGGGAAAGTCCAAATAAAAGAGGAGGCGGGCAACCTTTCGTCAGAGCGTGGGACGACACTGTACAAAGGTACAGGTCTACGCGTTTCTCCTCATTGAGCCAAATTGAATCCTGTCTCTGTTTAATTCCTTGCTTCTTGTCTGTTTAATAGATGTCATCAGTGTTTGAACCTGACAGGCATGTTGTGTAAATGGTAAATAAAAACAGAATACAATGATTTGCAAATCCTTTTCAACCGATATTCAATTGAATAAACTGCAAAGACAAGATATTTAACGTTCGACCTGGAAAACTTTATTTTTTGCATATATTAGCTCATTTGGAATTTGATCCCTGCAACACATTTCAAAAAAGCTGGCACAAGTGGCAAAAAAGACTGAGAAAGTTTAGAAATGCTCATCAAACACTTATTTGGAACATCCCACAGGTGAACAGGCTAATTTGGAACAGGTGGGTGCCATGATTGGGTATAAAAGCAGCTTCCATGAAATGCTCAGTCATTCACAAACAAGGATGGGGCGAGGGTCACCACTTTGTCAACAAATGCGTGAGCAAATCGTCAAACAATTTTAGAACAACATTTCTCAACGAGCTACTGCAAGGAATTTAGGGATTTCACCTAATACGGTTTGTAATATCATCAAAAGGTTCAGAGAATCTGGAGAAATCACTGCACATAAGCAATGATATTACAGACCGTCGATCCCTCAGGTGGTACTGCATCAAAAAGCGACATCAGCGTGTAAGGATATCACCACATGGGCTCAGGAACACTTCAGAAAACCAATGTCAGTAACTACAGTTCGTTGCTACAGCTGTAAGTGCAAGTTAAAACTCTACTATGCAAAGCCAAAGCCAAAGCCATTTATCAACAACACCCAGAAACGCCTAAGGATTTGCTGGGCCCGAGCTCATCTAAGATGGACTGATACAAAGTGTAAAAGTGTTCTGTGATCTGACGAGTCCACATTTCAAATTGTTTTTGGAAACTGTGGACGTTGTGTCCTCCAGAACAAAGAAGAAAAGAACCATCCGGATTGGTCTAGGCGCAAAGTTGGAAAGCCAGCATCTGTGATGGTATGGGGGCACGGGTAACTTACACATCTGTGAATGCACCATTAATGGTAAATGGTAAATGGGTTGTACTTGTGTAGCGCTTTTCTACCCCTTTTTAAGGATTAGTTCTGAAAGGTACATACAGGTTTTGGAGCAACATATGTTGCCATCCAAGCAATGTTACCATGGACGCCCCTGCTTATTTCAGCAAGACAAAGCCAAGCCACATGTTACAACAGCGTGGCTTCATAGTAAAAGAGTGCGGGTACTAGACTGGCCTGCCTGTAGTCCAGGGCCTGTCTCACATTGAAAATGTGTGGCGCATTATGAAGCCTAAAATACGACAACGGAGACCCCCGGACTGTTGAACAACTTAAGCCGTACATCAAGCAAGAATGGGAAGGAATTCCACCTGAAAAGCTTAAAAAATTGGTCTCCTCACTTCCCAAACGTTTACTGAGTGTTCTTAAAAGGAAAGGCCATGTAACACGGGATGCTTACTGCGAGAGTGAACTATGTTCCGGCACTGGATCTTCGGATCCGCTGGTCTTCATGCTGTCTGTCATCATTAGCTCCAGGTGTGCAGATTGTAGATGGCCTGCAACCTTGCAGGCACGTGGCCGCGATGCGTGCAGAGCGAGCAGGGGCGTGTCCCGGCGCGCTTCTAGCGGAGGTGCTGGCAGAGCTTGCCGCAGATGACATGTGGGATTGTGCACGCGCCATGACAGATACATACGTTTTTGATCCCTCTACATTGTCACCTATTTTATTTAAATGTCAAACAGCAATAATTAGACATAAAAATATGGTTACATTTTCGTTCAAGCCTCAAGTAATGTAACTCTAAATGAATCAATTGGTATTTTATTGCATTTCATGCATTATAAATACCATGGAGTCTTTACATGTTTAAAATAAACACGTATAATGTTTACATTACACAATATGGTATATTTAGAGGTAAAATATACATATACAATTTGCTGTATTATATTGTTAAATGAAATAATAGATTTCTGATTTTTAAGAGAGACAAAAATAAATCACATTAAAAAAAATACATAATGATGTTGATTTTTTTGTAAGTTTTTTTGTAAACGGCAAATAATGACAACACTGAAGATGCTTTGAAAATGATGAGAAATGATAGATATTTCTGTGTATTGCAATATGTTATGGTTTACCGACATACCGACAGCCATCAGACTGTATAAGGCATATGTTCCTTCTTGACTGCACTTAAATGTAGAATATATGTATAATATATTTATATTATTCACATGTGAATAATGCTGTATAGTATTTATTGTCTATTGTGAGCGAACTGTGGTGCTGATTTTCCCCCAGGGATCAATAAAGTACTTTCTATTCTATTGTTATAAAAATGACGTAAAAATAACATTTTGTGTCAAATATGACACAGATTGAAAGTCATGTATGGGAATTCATTTTTTGTAAAAAAGAAGAAGGGATTTCCTCAGAAGGACCAATACAAGCTCCAGTTTGAAATAATTGGGATGTTCTGTCAATGATTGATTGAGTGGTTCTGGCTTTAAAGGGTTAACCAAAATGACCCTGAAACCTTTGTACTGATGTGATAAAACGCACATTTTTCATGACTCCTAACACGTGTGGAAACTAGATTGAAACATTGTACGCCCCTCGGCACACACACACGCACACACACATGCAGACACACTCTCAACCAGTCGACCTGGTTCCAGGCGTGTCCTTGTGGCAACGCCTCCTGCATGGCGTCTACACCTGGCCGCCGATCAGCAGGTGAGCTCAGACAGCGCCTGACTAACGGCAGGCAAGATGGCAGCCGGCAACCACGCGATAATGCTGACAGAGTTTGAGTTTGAGAGACGCTTTGACCCAACTGAGGTCATCCGCTGGATGAAGGACTACTGGTGAGAAGTTTTCCACTTGAAATATTGACTGACACGCTGTAATAACAACGCCGGTAGATTTTACGGTAAAAACTGGCAGCTCGGTTGCCAGAACTGTGAAATACTGTAAAATATTACCAAACCCAAAACCAGTGAAGTTGGCACGTTGTGTAAATCGTAAATAAAAACAGAATACACATGACTGCAAATCCTTTTCAACTTATATTCAATTAAATAGACTGCAAAGATAAGATATTTAATGTTCCAACTGAGAAACTTTATTTTTTTGTTGCAAATAATCATTAACTTAGAATTTAATGGCAGCAACACACACAAAAGTTGTCACAGGGGCATTTTTACCACTGTGTTACATGGCCTTTCCTTTTAACAACACTCAGTAAACATTTGGGAACTGAAGAGACCAATTTTTGAAGCTTTTCAGGTGGAATTCTTTCCCATTCTTGCTCCGTTATGGTATTTTAGGCTTCATAATGCGCCACACATTTTCAATGGGAGACAGGTCTGGACTACAGGCAGGCCAGTCTAGTACCCGCACTCTTTTACTATGAAGCCACGCTGTTGTAACACGTGGCGTGGCATTGTCTTGCTGAAATAAGCAGGGGCGTCCATGAAAAAGACCTGTATGTACCTTTCAGCATTAACGGTGCCTTCACATATGTGTAAGTTACCCATGCCTTGGGCACTAATACACCCCCATATCATCACAGATGCTGGCTTTTGAACTTTGCGCCTATAACAATCCGGATGGTTCTTTTCCTCTTTGTTCTGGAGGACACGACGTCCACAGTTTCCAAAAACAATTTGAAACGTGGACTCGTCAGACCACAGAACAATGTTACACTTTGTATCAGTCCATCTTAGATGAGCTCAGGCCCAGCGAAGCCGGCGGCGTTTCTGGGTGTTGTTGATAAACGGCTTTGGCTTTGCATAGTAGAGTTTTAACTTGCACTTACAGATGTAGCGACAAACTGTAATTACTGACATTGGTTTTCTGAAGTGTTCCTGAAGTTATGTGGGGATATCCTTTACACACTGATGTGGCTTTTTGATGCAGTACCGCCTGAAGGATCGAAGGTCACGGGCATTCAATGTTGGTTTTCAGCCTTGCTGCTTACGTGCAGCGATTTCTCCAGATTCTATAAACCTTTTGATGATATTACGGACGTATATCTTGAAATCCCTAAATTCCTTGCAATAGCTCGTTGAGAAATGTTGTTTTTAAACAATTTGCTCACGCATTTGTTCACAAAGTGGTGACCCTCGCCCCATCCTCGTTTGTGAATGACTGAGCATTTCATGGAAGCTGCTTTTATACCCAATCATGGCACCCACCTGTTCCCAATTAGCCTGTTCACCTGTGGGATGTTCCAAATAAGTGTTTGATGAGCATTCCTCAACTTTCTCAGTTTACTTTGCTACTTGTGCCAGCTTTTTTGAAACATGTTGCAGTCATCAAATTCCAAATGAGCTAATATTTGCAAAAAATAAAGTTTTCCAGTTCGAACGTTAAATATCTTGTCTTTGCAGTTTATTCAATTGAATATAAGTTGAAAAGGATTTGGAAATCATTGTATTCTATTTTTATTTACGATTTACACGACATGCCAACTTCACTGGTTTTGGGTTTTGTATTTGTTTTTACAACATAAGGAAAAAACAGTACCACTATTTTTTCTAATTCTGGCAAATAAGGGGGGGGGCTTGGTCGGGGGTGGGGGGCGTGGTTGGGGCGGGGGGCGTGGTTAAGAGGAGAGTATATTTACAGCTAGAATTCACCAACTCAAGTATTTCACATATATATATATATATATATATATATATATATATATATATATATATATATATATATATATATATATATATATATATATACTTGACTTTCAGTTAATTCTAGCTATATATATATATATATATATATATATATATATATATATATATATATATATATATATATATATATATATATATATATATATATATGTATATTTATTTATTTTATTATATATATAAATAAAAGAAATACTTGAATTTTAGTGTTCATTTATTTACACATATACACACACACACACAACACTCATCTACTCATTGTTGTACTTGAAAGTACAATGCTTTGTTAAGGGTTGAATTGGCCATCCTCTTTCTATTCTCTGTCACTATTTTTCTAACCATGCTGAACACCCTCTCTGATGATGCATTGCTGTGTGGCACCCACAAAAGTGCTTTCATCAAATGCACGAGAGTGTGGAATCTTCCATCTCTCCCTAGCATGGCCCAAAACTTTGTCCAGTTTACATCTGCTGTGACAACTAGAAACACACGAGCCTCCACCAGGGGGCAGTGTAGCGTACCCAGATGTAAAACCTCTTTTGCACAATCAGCCTTTTCATATAAAACCATAAAGGAATGGAACGACCTCACAACAAACTTGAAAAGTCTAACAGATTACTCTTCATTCACAATTGAAGTTAAAAAGTGGCTTTGGAGCAATCAAAGCTGCTCACACGGTCACTAAGATGGGCATTATGTTTGACACATCAACCTAATGTGTATTATATTTATCCATGAGAGCATTTTTTATTGTAAATTGTGAGGTGTGTCTGTTAAAATCATGGTTGTTTTTACAAATGATGACAGATGTGAACAAAAGCATGTATTGTCTTTGTGTGATGATGTAAATGAGGTGTGGTTGTATTGTATATTAAGTATGTGTCCATGAAAGGGCATTTTATGACTTTTTTCTTAATACTTGTGTATGATTTTATTGTCATAATTTTATTGCATGATTTTTGTATCCCTTTAATTTAGGTAGCCAGGGACTGCAGATGGAAATTAGCTATTTAGCTATAATCTGGTACAGAACATATCTGTCTTTGAGCTTAATGTTTCTGTACATTGTCCCTTCAAATAAAGACTAAACTAAAACCGGTCAATCCTTGCTTCCTGGGGAAGATCTTCCCTGGCAAGCAATTGGTACTCCAGTACTTGTACCCGGAGGCTGGTCAGGTCCAATCGCAGCTGCGGCAGACTTTTTTTTGGGGGGGCGTGGCCTCCAGCTCCGGCTGAATACCGGGAGGTTGTCGGGAGAGGCGCTGAATATCGGGATTCTCCCGCTAAAAACGGGAGGGTTGGCAAGTATGATATTACTGTTAACTGAAAAAGACTCTGCTTGTATGGTAAAATTCTGCCAGCTTTTTACCATAAAAAAAAGGTGGTACCATTTTTCAAGAAACAGTAATACACCATTAAAGGAGTTTGTTGAAGTACGACACCTTTTTTTCACCAAAAAATGGTCAAAAACCATGGGAGCAAAGTTTGGCGCCCTGCCACGCCCACATCTTATTGCGTAAAAAAAAATTGCTTGCAATTTTTCATTGCCTATATGTGTAGTATCTGTAGTTTTAACTGCAACTCATTTGGTCAAAGTCCCTGGGAGGAGTTTGTTAAAGTACGACCCCTTTTTTTCACCGAAAAATGGCCAAAAACCATCAGAGCCAAGTTTGGCGCCATGCCACGCCCACATGTTATTGCGTAAAAAAATGTGCTTGCAATTTTTCATTGCCTATATGTGTAGTATCTGTAGTTTTAACTGCAACTCATTTGGTCAAAGTCCCTGGGAGGAGTTTGTTAAAGTACGACCCCTTTTTTTCACCGAAAAATGGCCAAAAACCATCACAGCCAAGTTTGGCGCCATGCCACGCCCACATCTTATGGCGTGGGAATTTTTTTTTTGCTATTTATCATCACCTATATGTGTAGTATCTACAATTTTGACTGCAACTCATTCGGTCAAAGTTCCTGGGAGGAGTTTGTTAAAGTATGACCGCTTTTTTTCACCGAAAAATGGCCAAAAACAATTGGAAGTTTGGTGCCATGCCACGCCCACATCTTATGGCGTAGGAAAAATGTGTTCCCAGTTTATCATCGCCTATACGTGTAGTACCTGTAATTTTAACCACGAGCCATTTGGTCAATGTCCCAAAGAGGAGTTTGTTAAAGTACGACCTTTTTTTTTCACCGAAAAATGGCCAAAAACCGTGGGAGCAAAGTTTGGCGCCCTGCCACGCCCACATCTTATTGCGTAGAAAAAATGTGCTTGCAATTTTTCATCGCCTATATGTGTAGTAGCTGTAGTTTTAACTGCAACTCATTTGGTCAAAGTCCCTGGGAAGAGTTTGTTAAAGTATGACCCCTTTTTTTCACCAAAAAATGACCAAAAACCATCGGAGCCAAGTTTGGCGCCATGTCACGCCCACATCTTATGGCGTGGGAAAAATTTGTTCGCAATTTATCATCACCTATATGTGTAGTATCTACAATTTTAACCGCAACTCATTCGGTCAAAGTTCCTAGGAGGAGTTTGTTAAAGTATGACCGCTTTTTTCACCGAAAAATGGCCAAAAACAATTGGAGCCAAGTTTGGTGCCATGCCACGCCCACATCTTATGGCGTAGGAAAAATGTGTTCCCAATTTATCATCGCCTATATGTGTAGTACCTGTAATTTTAACCACGAGCCATTTGGTCAATGTCCCTAGGAGGAGTTTGTTAACGTACAACCTTTTTTTTTCACCGAAAAATGGCCAAAAACCATGGGAGCAAAGTTTGGCGCCCTGCCACGCCCACATCTTATTGCGTAGAAAAAATGTGCTTGCAATTTTTCATCGCCTATATGTGTAGTAGCTGTAGTTTTAACTGCAACTCATTTGGTCAAAGTCCCTGGGAAGAGTTTGTTAAAGTATGACCCCTTTTTTTCACCAAAAAATGACCAAAAACCATCGGAGCCAAGATTGGCGCCATGTCACGCCCACATCTTATGGCGTGGGAAAAATTTGTTCGCAATTTATCATCACCTATATGTGTAGTATCTACAATTTTAACCGCAACTCATTCGGTCAAAGTTCCTAGGAGGAGTTTGTTAAAGTATGACCGCTTTTTTCACCGAAAAATGGCCAAAAACAATTGGAGCCAAGTTTGGTGCCATGCCACGCCCACATCTTATGGCGTAGGAAAAATGTGTTCCCAATTTATCATCGCCTATATGTGTAGTACCTGTAATTTTAACCACGAGCCATTTGGTCAATGTCCCTAGGAGGAGTTTGTTAAAGTACAACCTTTTTTTTTCACCGAAAAATGGCCAAAAACCATGGAGCAAAGTTTGGCGCCCTGCCACGCCCACATCTTATGGCGTAGGAAAATTGGGTGGAAAATGATCATAGCCTATATGTGTAGTATCTGTAATTTTAAACGTGGCTCATTTGGCCAAAGTTCCCAGGAGGAGTTCGTTAAAGTACAAACCTTTTTTTTCACCAAAAAATGGCCAAAAACAATCGGAGCCAAGTTTGGCGCCATGCCACGCCCACATCTTATGGCGTAGGAAAAATTTGCTCGCAATTTATTATCACCTATTTGTGTAATATCGGTAATTTTAACCATGACTCATATATGTAGTACTTGTAATTTTAACCACGGCCAAAGTCCATGGGAGGAGTTTGTTAAAGTATGACCCCTTTTTTTCACCGTAAAATGGCCAAAAACCATGGAAGCAAAGTTGGGTGCCACGCCCACTTCTTATGGCGTAGAAAAAAATTTGCTTTGTCTAGTAGCTGTAGTTTTAACTGCAACTCATTTGGTCAAAGTCCCTGGGAGGAGTTTGTTAAAGTACGACCCCTTTTTTTCACCGGAAAATGGCCAAAAACCATCGTAGCCAAGTTTGGCGCCATGCCACGCCCACATCTTATAGCGTGGGAAAAATGTGTTCGCAATTTATCATCACCTATATGTGTAGTATCTACAATTTTAACCGCAACTCATTCGGTCAAAGTTCCTAGGAGGAGTTTCAACCCTTGACTAACACCCTCCCCCTCCACATCCCACCTCCCGGATTATAAATAATCCAATGTAAATAATCAAATGTATATACTTGTTCTTATGCTTTCTGAACTCACTATGTTCACTGCTCGCTGTACATATCCTACCAAGTCAGACCTACACTGTTTCAATGTCCATTTCTCTGATGATGCAATTGTTGATGACAGAAGTGCTGATATCAACCAAACCTAACCCCCCCGTCCGACACCCCCCCCCCCCCCCCCCCCCCCCCTACACATCCCACCCCCTGGATTGTAAATAATGTAAATAATTAAATGTATATACTCTGATGATTAACTTGTGTGATGACTGTATTATGCTGATAGTATATATTTGTACCATGAATTGTTTTACGTGGACCCCGACTTAAACAAGTTGAAAAACTTATTCGGGTGTTACCATTTAGTGGTCAATTGTACGGAATATGTACTGTACTGTGCAAGCTAATAATAAAAGTTTCAATCAATCAATCAATCAAAAAGTTCGTTAAAGTACCGTATTTTTCGGACTATAAGTCACAGTTTTTTTTCATAGTTTGGCCGGGGGTGCGACTTATACTCAGGAGCGACTTATGTGTGAAATTATTAACACATTACCGTAAAATATCAAATAATAATATTAAGCTCATTCACGTAAGAGACTAGACGTATAAGATTTCATGGGATTTAGCGATTAGGAGTGACAGATTGTTTGGTAAACGTATAGCATGTTCTATATGTTATAGTTATTTGAATGACTCTTTCCATAATATGTTACGTTAACATACCAGGCACGTTTTCAGTTGGTTATTTATGCCTCATATAACGTACACTTATTCAGCCCGTTGTTCACTATTATTTATTCATTTTAAATTGCCTTTCAAATGTCTATTCTTGGTGTTGGGTTTTATCAAATAAATTTCCCCAAAAAATGCGACTTATATATATATATGTTTTTTTTTCCTTCTTTATTATGCATTTTCGGCCGGTGCGACTTATACTCCGGAGCGACTTATACTCCAAAAAATACGGTATGACCCTTTTTTTTTCACCGAAAAATGGCCAAAAACCATGGGAGCAAAGTTGGGTGCCACGCCGACTTCTTATGACGTGGGAAAAATGTGTTCAAATCTATCCTCGCCTATATGTGTAGTACCTGTAATTTTAAACGCGACTCATTTGGCCGAAGTCCATAGGAATAGTTCGTCAAAGTACGACCCTTTTTTCACCGAAAAATGGAAGACAAAATCCAAGATGGCCGACTTCCTGTTCGTTTTCAGGTATGGGTTTCTGAGACTTTTATATGCGTCCCGTCATGACAGACGCCTCCTGCGATTTTCCTGTCGATACGTGAAACTGGTAGGAGGGGCTAATTTTTTTCTCATTTTAAAGGTGGAGCTTGAGAGCCATGTTTAAAATTTCATTTTCGGGACCCCAAAAATATCAAACTTTTCGCTCTACCTGACGGGCCCGCAAAATACGGGGACTTTACATGCTTGTTGAGGGCGTCAAAAAGGCGTCTAAAGGTATAGAAGAAAAAACACAGCAATTTCAATAGGGCCCTCTGCATCGGGCCCTAATAAAAGGTTAAAACCATAATAGCACAAACACAGCTATAGCATCACCGGTCAGAGAATGTATTTTAGAATTATTTATAAAGCAAACTAACACATTATATTGCACAAAGGAAAGGCAGTGTTATTGTAATATTCGCCATGACAAGGGGGGCTTGCTTCACAAAGGTCAACGACCTCCTGGTCACCTTGACGATGAGGCACAGGTTCTGGGAGCGATGGTGACTGGTCTGACTAGATTGCGCTTCTTCTCATCTGTCGAGACGTGTGAAGCAGAAGCACACACAAAAAGTACAAGAAAAGTTCAAGTATGGTGTTATTATCACACCATCTAGGAATGTGTGTGACTCCACATTTGTTCTTTCCAAGAGAGGCGACGCCCACCGCTAGCCAAACAGACCTATCAGGGCAGCGTAAACGGAGGCTGATGAGCGTTGCAAAGAAAAAATGCTTCCGAGTTCGTCAAGTATTTTGTATGTCACACTGGAGGCGCTGATGTAACGGCTGTGTGGAAACACACACACACACACACAGACACACACAGACACACACAGACACACGATCCACACACACACACCTGAACCAATGTGGTTTTGTGGTAATCTTTAAAAGCCTGAACCACTAAATGATTGACAGAAAATGCCAAGTATTTGAAACTGGAGCTTTTAAACATACAAAATGTCTACATGGGACTTCCCGTTGAGCATGGACGGTGCAGGGCGTGCTCAGCGGGGGCTCCGTGGTCATGTGACCTTGTTTATGTTTTGTTGGCACTTTTTGCTAACACGACTTTAGTTTTTACTAACCTGTCTCATGCAGCTTCTTCTTTGTGGATGGTGCCTGTGAACTCCGCGATGTCCGGCTGAGAGAACTCCCGCCAGCCAGGCCTCTCCGAGCCTCGTGCGTCTCCGGATCCAGATATCACGGCGGAGTCGGTCGTCACCTCGGCCCTTTTAAGGAGCACAAGTCAGAAGATGGACGAAAAGTGAGCCGACCTCCACGACAATCTTAAAATCCGTTGTCAGAGGAGAGATGGCGGCCGTTATGGAGTCATTCAAGAGCATTTTCTCATCCCATAGCGGGGCCATCTCTAGCCTGGAGGTCGCTGCTAATGCTAATGCTAACGAGTTGACCGAACTCTGCGCTATTCTCAACAAGATAGCTCCCACCGTGGATCTCCTCTCTAAAAAATGCGATGATCTGGAGGTGGAACAACTTTCGAGTGGTGAGCCTTCCGGAGGTTGTGATGGCACCCGTCTGACTGCATTCCCCGTTCGGTTCTTACAGGAGGTGCTGAAGTTTGACAGCAAGCCCATGTTGAACCGAGCTCACCGGATCCTGCGTGCGAGGCCTCAAGATGGCGAACCTCCTCGAGTGAATTTATTTGAAGTCCGGAACCAGATCCTACGAAGGGCGGGAGAGGCTTCTCGGCTATCCCGTATGGGCAAGAGGATATCAATGTTTCCCGACTTCACCCCGGCCATGGTTCAGAGCTGCCTTTGCTGCGAGGTTTGGTCATCTCTTCCCGGTGACATTGCGGCCGACTTTATCCAACGGCCAGACCCACAGAATCGATGATCCAACAAGGGCGGCGGACTTTGTGGACAAAAACATTAAAATGGGAGTTACCCCCGGATTTGATCCAGGAGGCATGCTAGCATGCTAGCTGGCTGCCTCTATTTTGGAGGTACAAATACCAGAAGCGTGAGGTATTGGCCTATGTACTCTGGGAGGCGCTGAAGGCGTACATTAGGGGGTAGATAACATCCTCTAAAAATAATGAGAGAAAACTCGGGAAGAATAAATTCACTAGTTTGACAGAATGCATATCTCTGTTAGATAACTTGTACTGTACCTCTCAAAACCTAGACACTTATAAGGAAAGGCTCTCTCTGCAGGCAGAACTTGATATCCTGGCGACAGACCGTGTTAGTGAACAAATGCTCCGTTCAAGATCTCAGTGTTATGAACATGACGATAAAGCTAGCAAACTATTCGCCCATCAACTACGCCAGATATCCGAATCCCATTATTTTCCACAGATTCAATCCCATTTGGGTATAGTTACGGATGATATCGATACTCCTGAGCTTGATCATTTTTTGCCAATCTGGACATCCCCTCGGTTGATCAGTCCGTTGCAGTAGAGTTAGAGAGACCAATTACTGCTGTGGAATTAAATGTTGCAGTGTTATCACTACAAAGGGGAAAAACCCTGGGACCAGATAGTTATCCTAACAAATTTTTCAAAAAATGTTGATACAAGATAGCCCCTCTATTGGACTATAGATCGTTTGAATCTGGCCGCCTCCCGCAAACGCTCAACCAAGCTTCAGTTTATCTCCTCTTGATAAAAGACAAGGACAACTTTGTCATGCACTTTGTATCGTTCTATCAGCCTGTTAAATGTGGACTTTAAACTATCATCCAAACTGATGACTTTACGTCTGGATACTGTTCTCCCTTCTATTATTAATGCAAATCAAACACTGTGTTCATTCGGAATAGGCACTACTTTTCTAATCTTCAACGTCTTCTCAATATATGGTATGATGTGCCTGCTCTTAATGAGGCAGTGATCTCTATGGATGCTGAGAAGGCTTTTGACCGAGTGGAGTGAAATTATCTATTTTATGTCTTGGAGAGATTCGGCTTTGGTAACATTTTTATTTCATGGATTAAGCTCCTATATTCAAATAATATTCAATCCGAATATTTTCACCTTTACTGTTCCACCTGGCAGGGTTGCCCCCTGAGCCCATTGGTTTTTGCTTTTGCCATTTAGCCTCTGTCAATAACGCGTCGCGTCAACCCGCTTATTATATGTAAACACAATGTGCAGGTGAAAGTCTCTCTCTATTCAGATGACCTCCTTCTGTATGTCTCGGAATTCTCCGTCTCGGCTGCCTTAAGTACTCGCCAAACTTTTATCATGTGTGGGTAAAAGTGAAACATTTCGTATAAGTTCTGCTGCTAAAAAATATTCTCTGCACAATTTTATCTTTAAAATGGCCTCGCAGAGTTTCACATACTTGGGCGTCCAGGTCACACATACGCTTGCAGAGATTTATAAAGTCAACTTTGTTCCACTGCCGTCCAGAATCCAGGGAGATTTTGATCCCTGGTCCTTACTTAATTTATCTACAGTAGCCCTTGCCAACTCTGTTTAAATAAATGTACTTCCACGATTTTGTTCCAGTGTATACAACTTTTTCTCTGAGCCCTTCTTTTGTAAATTAGATAGTCTGATTTTTGACTTAATTTAAAATAAAAAAGGCTTACAGGTTACGTAAAAAATATTTACAGAGACACAAATCGTCGAGAGGATTAGCACTTTTACTACTGGGCCACCAACATTAGAATTCTTAAATATCGACTTCCGTATGAAGCATTTGATCCCCCTCCGCTATGGCTGGTTGTAGAGGCTAACTGAACAAAACCAGTATCTCTTAGGGCTCTGGTTCACTCTTCCACCCACTCTTCTACTTCCGCTTTTACGAAAAGTCCAATCGTAAAAACCTCATTCAGAATATTTTGGCTAACAGACTATTTCTAGTCTTGCACCCATCACTGCTAATCATGCTTTCCCTCCTTCTCTTGTCGATAGTGCCTTTTTAAGGTGGTCAAGTCTGGGGATCAACAACATTAAAGATTTATACATCGACAACACTTTTACCTCTTTCAACAACTTTGTGATAAATGTTCACTTTTTAATCAACACTTTTTAAAAATATATCTACAGATCCACAGTTTTGTTCGTAATACTTTTCCCAGGTTTCAAACTTACCGACTGCCACGGTTTTAGATGCTTTTTTAACACCACTACTGTCTTTAAAAGGATCAATTACTCGTATTTACGCCCTGAGTCTCTGAATTCAATGAAGTCTCTTTGCGAGGGTGACTTCAGAGTGACCCTATCTCAGGAATTTAGGTAGAGTTCATAAGTCTTCTCTTTGTACTAAACACAGCCTTATCCAATTACGTAATTTTACATTTCATCAATGGATTAACTGTTCATACTGATGTGTCAGTCACCTTTTGTCACGGTGCTAAGTTACGTGTCTGTGTGTGGTCTCCTGCAGGGGTATGTCATTTGTGATCTGCGCTTTGTACATCGCCCTGGTGTTTGGAGGTCAGCACTACATGAAGCCCCGCCCTAAAATGAACCTAAGGACGCCAATGGCCGTGTGGTCGCTCGCCCTTGCTATCTTCAGGTCAGCATTCACATCTGTTTTTAGCAACTTTGGTCTCCGTGGTAACAGTGACATCAGTGGAGAGAATGGCCGCATGGTGCGGTCTCTACGACAACGACCCGCCCCTGTATTCAGTTTAGCCCGCGAGACGTCATGAGTTTAGTCATGAGTTTAGTAAGGAATCTGGCCCGCAGGGGTGTTTCCAAATTAATATTATATATCTGACAATCCATTTGCTGTAAATTTGCCACCATCTTGAGGACAATGTGAGTAAATCAAGACAATGACCATAAATTGGGATTTGAAGTGACTATAGAATTAGCCCTCATTGTCATTGCACAAAATTGTCGAATATAGCACAGCGTTTACTTATATGACCCAACTCAAACAACCTACCCTAGTCATGATGCAAATAAACTAAAACAAAATGTCAACACACATGGTCACTCATAACACAACCTGCTCACTGAACTTTGTGGGTAATATAAAAGATATCCACACACCATAAAATATTCAGAATTACACCCATTTGAATCCATTACAAAGCATGATGGGAGGAAATGCAAAACACTCTCCACACTTATCCATGTTTGGTGCATTTTAGCTGCTGGATATTTCTGATTGATTACAAAACTTTAAGGAGGTCGTCACGGAAGTCAACAAGGTAGGAGTCGAACTTTCAGACACTCTTAATATCCAATTATATCAATTATATACCCATTATATTAATATAATAATATGTAGGGATGTCCGATAATGGCCTTTTGCCGATATCCGATATTCCGATATTGTCCAACTCTTAATTACCGATACCGATATCAACCGATACCAATATCAACCGATACCGATATATACAGTCGTGGAATTAACACATTATTATGCCTAATTTGGACAACCAGGTATGGTGAAGATAAGGTCCTTTTTAAAAAATAAAATAAAATAAAATAAGATAAATAAATTAAGAACATTTTCTTGAATAAAAAAGAAAGTAAAACAATATAAAAACAGTTACATAGAAACTAGTAATTAATGAAAATGAGTAAAATTAACTGTTAAAGGTTAGTACTATTAGTGGACCAGCAATACGCACAACCATGTGTGCTTACGGACTGTATCCCTTGCAGACTGTATTGATATATATTGATATATAATGTAGGAACCAGAATATTAATAACAGAAAGAAACAACCCTTTTGTGTGAATGAGTGTAAATGGGGGAGGGAGTTTTTTTGGGTTGGTGCACTAATTGTAAGTGTATATTGTGTTTTTTTTGTTGATTTAATACAAAAAAACAAACAAAAAAAAACCATACCGATAATAAAAAAAACCATACCAAAAATTTCCGATATTACATTTTAAAGCATTTATCGTCCGATAATATCGGCAGGCCGATATTATCGGACGTCTCTAATAATATGTATACATATATATGAATACTCTATATATATTTACTT
This sequence comes from Entelurus aequoreus, assembly GCF_033978785.1. NCBI lineage: Eukaryota > Metazoa > Chordata > Actinopteri > Syngnathiformes > Syngnathidae > Entelurus > Entelurus aequoreus. The sequence continues at coordinate 75,070,100 of NC_084739.1, forward strand.
TACATGCAGTTGGCTTTCGGCCCCCTGGACAAAAAGTTTGTACACCCCTTTAACAGATATTTCTTTGTATCGCTTAATGTTTTGGTTTGTTATAAAAAAAAAAAAAACATTATAATTTGAGACCGGCTGTGTCAAATATGATACAAATCGAAAATCATGTATGGAAATTAAAATATATATATATATTACATCTGTTCAGAACGACCAATATCAAATAAAGGAATTTTCTGTCAATAATTCAGTGGTTCAGGTTAAGACGCTCCAACTGTGTGTGCGTTTGTGTGTGCAGCATCATGGGCGCCGTTCGTACGGGGTTCTTCATGCTTCACCTCATCAACAACGGTGGTATCTGGCGGTCCGTGTGTGACCAGATCATTTATGATGGACCTGTCAGCAAGTTCTGGGCCTACGCCTTCATGGTGAGCAAAGTGCCAGAGCTGGGTGAGTCCCATTTCCTGTTTGCATGTCCGTCATCAGCCACGTGTGTGTGTGTGATGTGTGTGTGTGATGTGTGTGTGTGTTGTCAGGCGACACAGTCTTCATCGTGCTGAGGAAGCAGCGCCTCCTCTTCCTGCACTGGTACCACCACATCACGGTGCTGCTCTACTCCTGGCACTCCTACAAAGACATGGTGGCGGGCGGCGGCTGGTTCATGACCGTCAACTACACGGTGCACGCGCTCATGTACAGCTACTACACCGCGCGCGCTGCCGGACTGCGCGTGCCCCGCGCTCTGGCCATGGTCGTCACGATCGCCCAGTTGCTGCAGATGGTGGTGGGCCTGGCGGTGACCGGGCTGGCGTACCGCTGGACGCAACACGGCGACTGCCCCTCCAGCATGGTCAACATCACCTGGGGGGCACTCATGTACCTCAGCTACCTGGTCCTCTTCCTCAACTTCTTCTACAACGCGTACCTGCAGCCCAGCAAGAGTGCCAAAGCCGAGTAGGAGGAGCTTAGGGCACAAGTTTGCGCCACTTCCTGTTGAAGATTAGTCATAAATGGTCATTTCCTGTCTTTTACATTCACTTAAGCGTCTGGATTAGCACAAACCAGACTTAAATGCAGGGTGTCCAAACTAGTGTGGCTCGCCTACATCTGCAATTTAGCCCGCAATATGAAGAAATCTTTTGGTCTGACAATTTTGGTGATCTTATTATGTCGACATCTAGTGGACAATGAGAATATTTCAGGTCCATGACTTATAATTACAGTCAGAGTAGAAGACTGACTGTGCAGTATTTACTTGTATGGCCCAATGCAAACAACCTTCCCTAATCATGGTCCATATTGTCAACACACATGGTCACTCATAGCTCAACATGCTCACTGAACTTTGTGGAGATTATAAAAAAAACGTCCATGCACCATAAAATAGTTCTAAATTACACCCATTTAAATCCATTACAAAAGCATGATGGGAAAAATCCAAAAAACTCTCCACACTTATCCATGTTTGGCGCATTTTAGCTGCTTGATTTCTGATTGATTACAAAACTTTAAGGAGGTCGTCACGGAAGTAAACAAGGTAGAAGTCGAACATTCACATACTCTTAATATTCAGTTGTGTTAATTAAATATCCATTATATTAATATAAAATGTACACATATATATGTATAGGATATATATAATATATTATTATGTGCACCACTGTATATATATATGTATATATGTACATACATATATACATACATACATATACATATACACATATATACATATATGTATATACATATATGTATACATACATATATACATACAGTATGTATACATATTTGGTATATGTACTGTATATACATATGTAAATAAACATATATGTATATATATATACACACACATCTATACAATATATACACACACATATATACTGTATATACACACATATATAAACATATATGTATACATATATGTATATATATATATACATATACACTGTACATATACATTATATATATGTACATATACATACATACATACATACATACACATATATATATATATAAATATTTGGACACCCCTGCTTTAGTGCCATGACTGACACGCACCGGAACAAAATAGAACATCAAGTCTTCCTTTGGTAGAACCCAAAGTGAAATCATTGGCCCCGCCCCTCATGTTGCCAGCAGCCAATCAGGTGCAGCCAAATATTACAGCTGTGTTAGAATCTTGACTGATCATTTATATCTCTTCTCACAAAGCACTGATGTTTACCCGAGGTGTTGCCATGGTAACATGAAACCTTTATATTATGTATTATTTTGTGTGACGAACAAGATGATTTATGCATAAATGTTTCAAACATGAGTGACGGGAGTTGTTTTGTGCGATTCGGCCACGATCATACGTGTCAGGGTTGCTGCTGCCGCATGTCCTTCCAGCTCTTCCACACCAGCAGGTCCCGACTCTTCGCCACGGCGACCAGGAAGCGAGGCAACCGGAAGCCGTTGAACTGACCCACGCCGTCGTCGCGGCCCATGGCCAGCAGCATGGTGACGTTGCCTAGCAACACAGCGGGCGGGTAAGAGCGGGTAACGCCAGGGGAAGACGAGGCGTGTACCTGCGCGGTGCGAGGTCAGAGAGTTCCCGCTCAGACTGTTGACGATGTTGCCCACGGCGACGGCGGCGTGCAGCCCGGCCACGTACGCCGTCTTGGGCTCTCTCACATCGGCACAGTCGCCCACGGCATAAACGTGGGAGAAAGCTTCCACCTGCAGGTGCTCGTTGACCCTCAGGGTGCCGTTTTGGGCCAAACTTCCAGCTGGGGACGAGAAAAGGCTTTTCGTGGCGACCCGTGTCAAAGGTCACGTCTGTGCTGCGGCGGGGGACTTACAGAAGCTGGACTGGTAGGCGGCCGAGTTGACCCTCAGTCCGCTGCAGTTGATGATGAGGTCGGTGGTCAGCGTGGTTCCGTTTGCCAAGGTGACCTCCATGTTTTTACGGGTCACATTGCAGGTCAGACCAGAGAGGTCGGACACTTTCTGACCCAGCTGTAGCTCCACCCCTTTTTCCAACAGCACGTCCTTGGCCTGGCGCCGCACGCTGTTCAGGAGCTCCACGTCGGCCAAGACGCTTCGAGCATGGACCAGAACCACCTGATGAAAACAACCATTTTTATTTATCTTCTATGTGTTTTGACAAAGTCAACTATTTTGTTTGATGAATTAGTCAGTTTGAAGTTTTTGGAAAAAATAATTTCCCCCCCCAAAAACCCTGTTTTTTGTCAAAGAGGAGACATTTTATGGCCCTGGTGTATTCCTGAAGTCCAGTGGAGACGTCACTAACCCCACACCTTCTTAGAGCATGACACAAAAGCTGTTGTGATGTTGTAAGATCATCTTTTCTCAAGGGTTGCTTTTAAAATGGGTTTCTTTTACGACTGAGGCCGCCATGTTTCATCAAAACCTTCCTGTTTCCGCGAGTATGACAATCACATACAAGATTTCTTGTTGTCTCTCTCACTCTCTCTCTGGCTTTCTATGGGGCCAAAACACTGTCGGTAAGACTTTTTTATTGGAAAAAAAATAAATTGACATTGTAGAAAAAGTTGTATTTGGCACCCAAACAGGTTTTGGAAACAAATAAATACACACATTAAAAAAATACAATAACATTTTCGATGACAATATTCATATTTGTCTACACTTTTATTGTTTTTGTGTGTTCCACAGGTTTTTTAAAAAATTTTTAAATTTCACATTCGCCTCTCTTTTTTCCGGTTTTGTTTCTTTTTTTTCTCGGTTTCGCTTCGCTTCTTTTTTTTTCGCTTTCGCTTCTTTTTTTAATGGTTTCGTTTCTTTTTTTTCAGGTTTCATTTTTATTTTTTTTCGGTTTTCATCCCTTTTTTTCCGGTTTAATTTCTTTTTTTCTGGGTACGTTTCAATTTTTTCCGGGTTCGTTTCAATTTTTCCGGTATCGTTCCTTTTTTTCCGGTTTCATTTTTAAAAAAATCCGGTTTCAGTTTTTTTTTTAAGAGTTTCGTTCCTTCTTTTGCGGGTCTGTTTAAAAAGTGTTCTCGGTTTCGCTTTTTTTCCCCGCTTTTCGGTTCTTTTTTTTCCCGGTTTTGCTTCTTTTTTTTTTAGGTTTCACTTCTTTTTGTAACAGTTTTGTTTATTTTTTTCCAGTTTAATTTATATTTTTTTCCGGTTTCATTCATTTTTTTCTGGTTTTGTTTCTTTTTTCCGCTTTCACTTCTTTTTTTAACGGTTTAGCTTCTTTCTTAAAGGGTTTTGTTTATTTTTCACAGGTTTCATTTATTTATTTTTTCCGGTTTGTTTCTTTTTTCCTGGGTGTGCTTCTTTTTTTTCCGGGTCTGTTATTTTTTTCTATGGGTTCGTTTAAATTTTTTTAGGGTTTGTTTATTTTTTTTTTACCGGTTTCGCTTCTTTCTTTTTTTCCAGTTTTGTTTCTTTTTTTCCCGGTTTGGCTTCTTTTTTTTCGATTTCGCTCCTTTTATTTACGGCTTCGTTTCTTTTTTTCCCGGATTTGTTTCTTTTTTCCTCCCGGTTCTGCTTCTTTTTTTATGGTTTCAAATTAATAGCAGTGATTTGACATGGCCGCGGGTGCTTGTGGGTGGGGCTTACAACAAGTTTACCCAGCAGCAGTTTTACTAGACTTGTACTGGCAGGTAAAACACCGTAGAAGAAGACGGCAGGACCACAGATTTCTTCCTTCTTTCTCCTTTGTAAAGTGATGTTATTTGAGATGTCAAATACAAATTTTCCGGACTATAGAGCCGCACCCACTAAATTTTAGGGGAAACATTTTTTTTCCATGTATTAGCTGCACTGGACTATAAGCCGCAGATATATATGTTGTGAAATGAGTTATTTACACAGAATGTTTATTTACATACATTAATTGTTTCCAAACTGTGTCTGTAACACGGCAGTAAAACGGCTGATCAAACAAAACAGAAGTCATCGTCTTGGACCCACTAGCTGCGCAAGCTAGCGCTCCACTCAGCTAAACAGACTCAATAACTTCACGGTGACATTTTGGTGAATTTACTCAGAAATTTGTGAAACTAAAAGAATACGAAAAGAATGCCATTGTAAGTTAATAATACTAACACAGACACTCATAAACTTGTTAGCATATTAGCTAATGCTAACAACACTAGCTTGATTACATTACAGCAGCACATACAAATATGCATGAAAACACTCCTACACACATCACACATGGGACGCTTTAGTAAGTAAAAATGGTATTAGTTATATTGTAAAACTTACAAACGTTACTTGGAGTGATGAATGGAGAATCTATAGGAGTAGAAACGCTATGGACGGCTAGAAGATTGAAAGGCACTTCTACCTCCAGTTGATAGGACTAAATAGAAGGACACTGCAGCAACTGCAGTGAGCTAACTCGTCCAAAAGATGGCGCCGAAGCACACACACTCTGGTTTTGCTTCTTTTTTCTTACGTTTCGCTTCTATTTTTAACGGTTTTGTTTCTTTATTTCCGGTTTTATTTCTATTTTTTTCCGGTTTCATTTATTTTTTTCCGGTTTTGTTTCTTTTATTCCGGTTTCGCTTCTTTTTGTAACGGTTTTGCTTCTTTTTTTAAGGGTTTTGTTTCTTTTTCACACATTTCATTTTTTTTTTTTTCCGTTTTTTTTTCTTTTTTTTTCTTGGTTGTGCTTCTTTTTTTCCTGTTCCATTTCTTTTTTTATGGGTTTGTTTACATTTTTTCCGGATTTGTTTCTTTTTTTTTTTTACCGGATTTGTTTCTTTTTTTTTACCGGTGTCACTTCTTTTTTTTCCCGGTTTTGTTTCTTTTTTTTCCGGTTTCATTTTTAAAAAATTCCTGGTTTGTTACTTTTTTTTCCGGTTTGGCTTCTTTTTTTTGGTTTCGCTCCTTTTATTTACGGCTTCATTTCTTTTTTTTCCCGGTTTCGTTTCTTTTTTCCTCCCAGTTTTGCTTCTTTTTTTATGGTTTCAAATTATGGCAGTGTGTTTGCTTGGTTATATTTGAAAACTATTTGCATTATGGCCGTCAGTAAAGAAAACTCCATAAATTAGCTGCACCGTTTTATAAGCCACAGGGTTCAAAGCGTAGGAAAAAAGTAGCGGCTTGTAGTCCGGAATTTCTGGTAAATACTTAAAAGACCTTATCTTTCTCTGGACTTTATTGAATAGGAAAAATTACAAAACCCTGTCACCTTCTTTTGTGGATATTCGGTCTTGAGCTCCGCCGCCATCTCCACACCGGTCGAGCCCCCGCCCACCACCAGCACCGAGTCAGCGTTCTGGATCTAGGCACACGCGTGGTAGGCTCAGGTAACAGTAATGGTTTGTTGCAACATGGTAGCGAACCTGCTTGACCAAGTCCTCGTAAGCCTGAATGGCGCTCTCGTACGACGCCACGGTGTTGAACTTCCCAGGAAAAGGTCCGTCAGTTCCCGTGCACAGGATGAGGTGCGAATAGGTGACTTCCTGCAGCACATCCCAACAGTAAGAAGTGTTAGCGGTGTAACGCTAAATGCCATAATTCCCCAATAAAAAAAATCTTGCAAAATTCTCAAAACGCTAGCATGCTAATATAAGAGACATTACCATACTTCCAAGTGGGCGCCAAGTATCAAAATCCATGATTTTTACATTTAAACAAACCAAATCAGTTAAAAAGCTAGCATAAAACGTTAGCATGCTAACATTACCATGATGACATCGGACAAGTTAGCATTCTTCTAAGATGGCGCCAAGTATTAAAACACACTATTTTTAGGTGTAAACATACAAAATGAGCTTAAAAGCTAGCATAAAACATAAGCGTACTCCCGTTAGCCAGCTACCATTAGCATGCTAATATAAGAGACGTTAGCATACGTCCAAGATGGCACCAAGTATCAAAATCCATGATTTTTAGGTTTGAACAAACAAAATTAGTTCAAAAGCTAGCATAAAACGTTAGCATGCTAACATTACCATGATGACATAGGACAAGTTAGCATTCTTCAAGTATTAAAATGCACTATTTGTAGGTGTAAACATACAAAATGAGCTAAAAAGATAGCATAAAACATAAGCATACTCCCGTTAGCCTGCTACCATTAGCATGCTAATAAAAGAGACATTAGCATACGTCCAAGATGGCGGCAAGTATCAAAAACCATGATGTACAGAGTATTGTGTGTAGAATTTTGAGGGGAAAAATTTTATTTATTCCATTTTGGAATAAGGCTGTAGCATAATGTGGAAAAAGTGAAGCTCCTTTATTTTGGACACTTATGTTCCAGTTTTGCACACATTTTTATGGATTTAGCAAATTTAATGGGAATTAATTCAACTTGTTTTTAAATTTTATCACAAATGCATTGTTTTTAAAATGTTTTGAATGCTTATTTAGTGAAAGAAAAACTTCAGATACATCAATAGTTGCTACCAACTATAGTAAAAGTAAAATAATGACTCAAAAACGATTACTTTTGTCATGTAAATGTCAATCTTTGTTGATTTTAATCTTATCCAAATCTCAAACAAAAACTTAAAAATGAAATTTTCAAAAATCTGACAAATTTCAGCTGCAAGGCCATGTTTTCAAACACAAGAGGGTTTTCAAGCGCTGTCTGCTCCTTGGCATTGTTACGAGCATCATCATGTCAATCAATCATAAGTGCAACACATGGTACCCTTCCTCCTTGCAGGACCACCACTTGGCGCTGGGGGTCCACTCGCTCCACTCGGCCTTGAACAAAACTCTCTCCGAACGTCTCGGCGTACGGGATGAAGGTTCTCAGAGCGAAGCCTGGAGGGGTCAAAGGTCAACTTTACGGCATGTTGTTACACATGATGATGATGATGATGATGGAGGGAGGGAGAGGGGCACCTGGTTGCACGGACGCTCTTAACCCGCCCACGTTGTGATGGAAGGCGTCCCGCATGTCAATCAAAGTGAAGCTCAGGCCTTTGCTCTTCAGCTGTTGGGCTGCGGCCACGCCCCCAAAGCCCCCACCCACCACCACCACGTGCACGCCCTCTACTGACGAGGTCTGGGCGCCCATACCTGCACACACACACACGCACACACACACTAGCTGAAACGAGCATGTGATCAGAACGTTTTATTGTGCAGAAGAAGAAAAAAGTTCAGATGAAAGTGAGTGAGAATCTATGTTGATATTTTGATCTATGCTCGGATGCTCCTATGCACTATTTACCGGAACTACTTATTCAGCTCAGCAGGCGTCACCAGCGCCCTCTAGTGACCATTGAGGTAACAGGAAAGATTTTTTTTTAATGTAATTTTATTTTATTTCATTTTATTTCATTTTATTTCATTTTATTTCATTTTATTTCATTTTATTTCATTTTATTTCATTTTATTTCATTTTATTTTATTAAATAAGTATTGAATTAAATACATTTTAAAATGTAAAATAAAGTAATGTAGATCAAATTAAATTAAATCACATTAAATTAAATTTATTTAAAAAAAGAACACATTTAATTTAACTTAATTTAGTTGTATTTCATTTAATTTTATTTCAATTTATTTTATTAAATAAGCATTGAATTAAATACATTTTAAAAAGTAACGTAAGTAAGTAATGTATATCAAATTAAATTCAATCCCATTAAATTAAATTAATTAAAGAAAAGCAAAAAAGTAAAACAAAGTAAGATAATATAATTAATCAAATTAATTAAAATCAAAGTACATCAACTTAAATTAAATTATATTAAATTGAATTAAATTAAATTAAATTGAATTACAGAAAAGCAAAAAAGTGAACAAAAGTAAAGCAAAGTAAAGTAAATTAAATTAAATTAAATTGAATAAAATTTAATTTAATTAAAGTAAAGACAAGAAAATTAAATTGGATTCAAATAAATACAATTAAATATAATAATTTAATTATATAAAATAAATTAAATTTGACAAGGCATGTATGTGCAAAAATAAACAAATGAATCAAAATAAATTGACTCCTTGGATATATAGTTATTTCAATTTAATTTAAATTAATTTAATTTAATTATTTTATTTAACTTTATTTTATTTTATTTCATGTTATCTTATTTTATTTCATTTAATGTTATTTTATCAAATAAAATAAATTGAGTATTGAATTCAATACCACTAAATTTAATTAAAGAAAAGCAAAGTAAGATGATTAAATTAAATCGAATTAAAATGAAAGTAGATCAACTTAAATTAAATTGAATTACATTTAATTTAATTACAGAAAAGCAAAAAAGTAAACAAAAGTAAAGCAAAGTAAGGTAAATTAAATTTAATTGAATTAAATTTAATTTAATTAAAGTAAAGAAAAGAAAACAAGTAAAATAAAGTAAATTAAATTTAAATACATTAAATTAAATTTAAAAAGTAATTATACAAAATAAATCAAATTTGACAAGGCGTGTATGTGCAAAAATAATCAAATGAATCAAAAGAAATTGACTTCTTGGATATATCATTATTTTAATATTAAAAATTATACATTTGAAAAGTAGTTCGGTTTCTGGACTGTTTTTTAATCACTAATGATTGCATCGTCAGGTCCTCTTCACCTTGTAAAAAAAATAATTAAAGCATTCACACATTGACAGTAAATGTTGACATACCTACCGGTAACTCTGACTTTCCTGCATTTGAAGTTATTAACACACAATTCCCCTTATCAACGTGAAAAACAATGCAATGAGTGTTATTTTGTCATCCATAAGGAAATAATAGATACACAAAAACTCACCAATTGGAGCTGTAGAAGTTTGTTCTCTGACTTTTCCCCACTTTTCAAATTCCAACAGTCATGCTGACTCAGCACTTACGTCATTCCCTGCCCACCAATCACATCCCCGCATTTACTGGAGGGGGCGGGCTCTTTTGATCCTTTCACAGTGAAGACGGTTGTATTTTTAATATAATATAAAGTTTTGATGTTCACCCTTAGGGCATTGTTGTGAAAGTTCAGTGAGTTTGAAACATGTTTTTACACCGAAACATCACAACAGTCAATCAAACAGCGCTCTCCAGCGGTGGAAGTGTGCACTGCAACACTTTGTCAGAACAACGGAAGTTTATCACACAAAAAAACTGAAATTTAACACGATGGATGATATTTAAAGCAACCGCAGCATCGATCGGTTTTACAAAATCACTTCTGCTACCGGAACTGAGCTGTGATTCGACATTAGACCTTATTTTGAAAAGTCACCGGAAATGGGATCCACTCTTTTTTTGGGGGGGCTGGGGGACAATCACGATCCGTCTGCCGGTCTGTCGCGGTAATAACAGTCGGTGCGCTCTTTTAAAGGTCTCACTCGGACTCGGCGGAGCCACGGAGGACTATCCGCGGCCGCCATGGACGAAACGTGAACTTTAAATTTCGGGCGGGAAGCGGAGGAAGTCAACTTTATTTCGGCGAGAAGAGACTCGCGATGAACGAGCTAACCGCTAACTTGTCCTGTCCCGCTCCGAGTCGGCGTCTTTACCGGGACAGTCGATCCACGTTGGAGTGAAGACGCGACGAGAGGGGCAGAAAAACTGGTTTGTCTTCTTTTTATAAGTCTTTTTTTTGTGTCTTTTTATTGTCCCTACTGCGCGCGCATCGACGTTACCATGGAGATCATCAGCGCTCACAGACCCCTCACAGTTTATTATTAATCATTAATATATAGTGCTGGTTTGTTATCATGTTTATTATTATTAATCAGTGCTAGGTAATCATGGCTATTTTTGCAGTAGTTTGTTGTGATTGATAGTTTTTAATAATGGCAGATGATTTAATAAAAAGTGTAGTTTGCTGAGGGCATGTAGAATGGTTTGTTATGATCTGTAGGGTATTTTCCTGTGGTAGTTTTTTAATCAGTGCTATTTTATTTTGGTAGATTAATTACTTACGAAGCTTGTTCATTAGGATGGTTCATTTTGTCATATTGATAGTTGGGTTTTTTTGTGCGTAAAATGGATTTATAACAGTATAACAGACAGCAGGGGTGACCAAAGTGCGGCACGGGTGTCATTTGCGCCTCGCAGCTAATTTTTTAACAGCCCCTGCAATATTCTAAAAATAATAATAATTAAAAAATGCAATACAAGAGTAAACAGGTGAAATGTAACAAGAAAAAATTGCAACGTTGACTCTAATAACACAAAGCTGACATCTAGGCTATTTTTTTCTTTAAAACGGCTGTTGCTCCAAAAATATTAATGAATCTAAATGAATGTTGTTATGAATTATTATATATTTATTGAAGACCTATTGAAGGCTCCTATTACTTTACATCAAACATTTTTTAGGGGGAAATATTGCTTATTTTGTGTTTGCCATAAAAAACAAACTATGTTTTCTATTACAAAAAGGTAATAAATCAAACAAACAAAAAGTTATAAAAATGGATAGATTCAAAGTTTATCTAGAGATTTAAAGTAAAAAAAAAAAAAATAGGGACAAGCGGTAGAAAATGGATGGATGGATGGACTTATTTTTAATACTTTTGGATCACTCATAAATTGAGTGGATTTTTTTAATAAAATTTAATTGCTCTCAAAATGCAATAAAGAATCAGAATCAATGTTATGAATTATTGACCCATTTACAGTTAAGTTCCAATTACGTCACGTCTAATATTTCACTTTGACATTTTTTGGGGAAATATTGCATTTTTTACAGAAAAATATTTCTTGAACAAAAAGGGCATAAAACACTGACAAAAATATAAGATTATAAGTCAAAACGTTATATAGACGGATAGATCTGAAGTTGATCTAGAAATGTAAGTTATTAAAAAAAAGAACAATTATTATATGACTTATTTTTAAAGTTTTTATGACTGAGACCCTTCTGAGTGCCCGGAAGCAAAATTGAGGGGAGCCCGAGAGGTTAAAAAAATTGATATATCGAATCGGTTTTGAAAATGAAAAATATCAAAAAGGGCCCCCCGCATGCTTTGACTTTTCAGTAAGCATCCCTCAGTGTGAAAAGTTCGGACATAAATATATGTAGGGGTTTGAATCTTTGGGCACCTACTGATTCGATCTGACTCCTGGGGTGACGATTCGTTTCAAACCGATTCTCGCAATTTATGATTTGACATAATAATTATAATAAGACTTTTTTATAACAGGTTATATGTTAGAAAAGCTCCTTCTGATTGCATGGATTGGATATGGCCTAAAAACATGTTTAAAAATGGATTCTTATTAAAAAATATATATATATATATTTTTTTTTCATTGATTTTTCAAAATTCTGAATCGATTCAGAATCCGATTCGGATATGAATCGATTTTTTGTGCGCCCCTATTATATAGATGTACTATTTTTATTCCCATGAAAGAAATAAAGGCTCACATTGATGGTTGTTTTGTTTTAATCATGGTAGTTTTGTCATAATGCGTTTGGTATCGTAGTGTTTGCAGCTGGAAGTTTGTACTGTTGTTTTTGTGGGCTCTGTGCTGGGATAGGTTCATGCTTTGATGGTAGCTGTTTCTTTTTTAAATGTGTCTCACTCTATAAAGTAGGTGTTTTGTACTTTTGTAGTATATATGTATGTTGTTTTTGTGGTGGAGCAATAGAGGAGTGGAAAGCAAAGATTCGGAGCGTGTTTGACGGTAGATGACATCTGTTACGTAATAATCTCATGGCGGATCATCCCCCATAATCTCATGTCATCTCGCACACACTCACTGTGCGTGGCAGCGTGATGCTTGGGGATGGAGGAGGCGGAGCCAAACCACTACGTCGCCCAGCTGAAGGCGGAGTTTGACAGCTGCGACACAACGTCCAGGGGCTTCCTGGACCGGGAGGAAGTGACGGCGCTCTGCAGGAAGCTGCAGCTGGACGCTCACCTGCCGCTGCTGCTGGACTCGCTGCTGGGAGGCGGCGCCTACGCCCGGGTGAGCCTCGCCGACCCGGCACGCTGTCGCCCCTCCTAGTAGACGACAAAGAAGCGGTCACATGATCTGTGTTGTTGCCTCTCAGGTCAACTTTGAGGAGTTTAAAGACAACTTTGTGGACGTCTTGTCTCGCTCGCTGGACTTCAGCACATCAGACGACGACAGCAGCTGCCTGGAGCCAGGTGGGGGCGCGGCGGGGGGGACCCTGAATGTGTAGGGTCCTCTCCATACAACTTTTCCACTCCCGATACCGATATTAGAGCCACACGATATCAGCACAAATCATAGCACATACTTTCACCATTTTGTAGTGAGAAATGTAAGAAAAAATTTGATCGAGTGAAATGACTCAGAGAACAAAATTAGGCATGAAAAACTATAATAATAATAAGTGGATTGGTGCGGACACGTTTGTTCCTGGATACTTTCTAATATTCTTCTGCCTTGGAGACTTTGTATGTGTAAGTAATATACAACTATAAGTATTTGATACTTGTTTTTTATTGACAAATGTGCTGTTTTACACCGCTATATAGTTCGATGATTATTGCTTGTATCTCATTTGTGTGCTTAGCTGTTGTGTAGCTGCTAGCTCCAAGTAGCCTACAGCCTACCTAACATGTTTACCTTTTGTAAATTAATTTAGTAAAACAGAAGAAATTGCGTGGTTATTGGAGGACATTTAGATGTTAACTGGCGGTCCAGTTTTGCACAAGTAAACACTCTGCGGGACTGCTTGTATCGCACATGATATCACGCGCTAGTAAACACACAGCAGGACTGCTTGTATCGCACGTGGTATCACACACAAGTAAGCACGCTGCAGGTCTGCTTGTATCGCACGTGGTATCACACACAAGTAAACAAGTTGCAGGACTGCTTGTATTGCACATGATATCACACATAAGTAAACTCGCTGCAGGACTGCTTGTGTCACACATATCACACACAAGTAAACACGCTGCGGGACTGCTTGTATCGCACATGATATCACGCTCAAGTAAACAAATTGCATGACTGCTTGTATCGCACATGACATCACACACAAGTAAACACTCTGCTGGCCTGCTTGTATCGCACATGATATCAAACACAAGTAAACACGCTGCAGGACTGCTTGTATCTGACATTATATCACACATAAGTAAACACGCTGCGGGACTGCTTGTATCGCACATGATATCGCGCACAAGTAAACAAGTTGCAGGACTGCTTGTATCGCACATTATATCACACACAAATAAACACGCTGCGGGATTGCTTGTATCGCACATGATATCATGCACAAGTAAAGAAGTTGCAGGACTGCTTGTATCGCACATGATATCACACACAAGTAAACACGCTGCGGTACTGCTTGTAACGCGCATGATATCAAACAGATTCAACACGTTGCAGGACTTCTTGTGTCGCACATGATATCACGCACAAGTAAACAAGTCGCAGGACTGCTTGTATCGCACATTATATCGCACACAAGTAAACACGCTGCGGGACTGCTTGTATCGCACATGATATCACGCTCAAGTAAACAAGTTGCATGACTGCTTGTATCGCACATGACATCACACACAAGTAAACACTCTGCTGGCCTGCTTGTATCGCACATGATATCAAACACAAGTAAACACGCTGCAGGACTGCTTGTATCTGACATTATATCACACATAAGTAAACACGCTGCAGGACTGCTTGTATCGCACATGATATCGCGCACAAGCAAACAAGTTGCAGGACTGCTTGTATCGCACATTATATCACACACAAATAAACACGCTGCGGGATTGCTTGTATCGCACATGATATCATGCACAAGTAAACAAGTTGCAGGACTGCTTGTATCGCACATGATATCACACACAAGTAAACACGCTGCGGTGCTGCTTGTAACGCGCATGATATCAAACAGATTCAACACGCTGCAGGACTTCTTGTGTCGCACATGATATCACGCACAAGTAAACAAGTCGCAGGACTGCTTGTATCGCACATTATATCGCACACAAGTAAACACGCTGCGGGACTGCTTGTATCGCACATGATATCGCGCACAAGTAAACAGGTTGCAGGACTGCTTGTATCGCACATTATATCACACACAAATAAACACGCTGCGGGATTGCTTGTATCGCACATGATATCACGCACAAGTAAACAAGTTGCAGGACTGCTTGTATCGCACATGATATCACACACAAGTAAACACGCTGCGGTACTGCTTGTAACGCGCATGATATCAAACAGATTCAACACGCTACAGGACTTCTTGTGTCGCACATGATATCACGCACAAGTAAACAAGTCGCAGGACTGCTTGTATCACACATTATATCGCACACAAGTAAACACGCTGCAGGACTGCTTGTATCGCACATGATATCAGGCACAAGTAAACAAGTTGCAGGACTGCTTGTATCGCACATTATTTCACACAAAAGTAAACACGCTACGGGACTGCTTGTATCGCACATGATATCACACACAAGTAAACACGCTGCAGTACTGCTTGTATCGCGCATGATATCAAACAGATTTAACACGCTGCAGGACTTCTAGTGTCGCACATGATATCACGCACAAGTAAACAAGTTGCAGGACTGCTTGTATTGCACATGATATCACACATAAGTAAACTCGCTGCAGGACTGCTTGTATCACACGTGGTATCACACACAAGTAAACACGCTGCGGGACTGCCTGTATCACACATGATATCACACACAAGAAAACACGCTGCGAGACTGCTTGTATCGCACCGTATATCACGCACAAGTAAACAAATTGCAGGACTGCTTGTATTGCACATGATATCACGCACAAGTAAACAAGTTGCAGGACTGCTTGTATTGCACATGATATCACACATAAGTAAACTCGCTGCAGGACTGCTTGTATCACACGTGGTATCACACACAAGTAAACACGCTGCGGGACTGCCTGTATCACACATGATATCACACACAAGAAAACACGCTGCGAGACTGCTTGTATCGCACCATATATCACGCACAAGTAAACAAATTGCAGGACTGCTTGTATTGCACATGATATCACGCACAAGTAAACAAGTTGCAGGACTGCTTGTATCGCACATGATATCACACATAAGTAAACTCGCTGCAGGGCTGCTTGTATCGCACATGATATCACACACATTTAAACGCGCTGCAGGACTTCTTGTATCGCACATGATATCACGCACAAGTAAAGAAGTTGCATGACTGCTTGTATCGCACATGATATCACACACAAGTAAACACGCTGCTGGCCTGCTTGTATCACACATGATATCAAACACAAGTAAACACGCTGCAGGACTGCTTGTATCGGACATTTTACATGTAAGTCATCCGATACTTGTTTTTTTGCAGATATCGGACATATATTGACTATAGAATCAGCACACCCGTGCTAGCGTGTGCTAAGTAGCATTCGGCTGCGGACACGTTTGTTGACGGTGTGCGTCTTTTCAGTCGTCCCAGATGAAGTGAAGCCGAAGTTTGTGAAGGGCGAAAAACGTTACGGTCGACGCTCGCGGCCTGACGCCCAGCCCGATGTTGCGTTGAGGTGTCACTCGGACGACTCGCCGCCGCCCAACACCCGGACCACCGACACGTCACCATCAGGTGTCCGCAGGCCCAAAGTGCGCCGATCTACGTCTCTGGACAGCCTTGAGGTATGGAAACGAACATCGTCGTCATGGACGCCCACGACCAGCTGACCACACACACACACTCACACACGCACGCACGATGCTGCGTTCAAATACCTGGGAAGGGAAGGCAAGGAGTGGGGGGTGGTCGGGGCAGTCTTGGTAATGAGTTCAGGAAGTGGGATGGTGAGGAATGTGACTGCTGGCAGACTCTGGTGTAAGTCCAAGATGTCTCCCTGCCTCCTTCTACATTCCAGCTTACTGTTGAAATGCTGAAGTCACGTTGCAGATTTTTTTATTCCTCTTCTTACTTTGCAGCTCATTTTTGGAATTATCATTCATCCTGCTGGGACAACAAAGCTGTTCCCTTGAGGACCCTTGCCGGAGATGTCAATATTGTTGGGATCGCGTTGCACTTTGATCCCTTCTGGTCTTTTTGGCTCGCATGTGGTCCAAGATCATATTGGGAGCCTCCTTTTTACAGGGAAACGTCCTCCCAGATGATTTTATTCTAAGACTGTCTGAATAAAGAGAGGTGACTAGAATAGAAGATGAACAATTTATTCTACAAAACCAGTGAAGTTGGCACAGAATACAACGATTTGCAAATCCTTTTCAACTTATATTCAATTGAATAGACTGCAAAGACAAGATATTTAATGTTACAACAGAGAAACCTATTTTTTTCCCAAAAACAATTTGAAATGTGGACTTGTCAGACCACAGAACACTTTTACACTTTGCATCTAGTCCATCTTAGATGAGCTCGGGCCCAGCGAAGCCGGGGGCGTTTCTGGGTGTTGTTGATAAATGGCTTTCGCTTTGCATAGTAGAGTTTTAACTTGCACTTACAGATGTAGCGACAAACTGTAGTTACTGACAGTGGTTTTCTGAAGTGTTCCTGAGCCCTTGTGGTGATATCCTTTACACACTGATGTCGCTTTTTGATGCCTGAGGGATCAAATGTCCGTAATATCATCGCTGACGTGCAGTGATTTCTCCAGATTCTCTGAACATTTTGATGATATTACGGACAATAGATGGTGAAATCCCTAAATTTCTTGCAATAGCTCGTTGAGAAATGTTGTTCTTAAGCTGTTGGACAATTTGCTCATTTGTTGACAAAAGTGGTGACCCTCGTCCAATCCTTGTTTGTGAATGACTGAGCATTTCATGGAAGTTGCTTTTGTACCCAATCATGGCAGCCACCTGTTCCCAATTAGCCTGTTCACCTGTGGGATGTTCCAAACAAGTGTTTGATGAGCATTCCTCAACTTTCTCAGTCTTTTTTGCCACTTGTGCCATCTTTTTGGAAACATGTTGCAGGCATCAAATTCCAAATGAGCTAATATTTGCAAAAAATAACAAAGTTTTCCAGTTTGAACGTTAAATATCTTGTCTTTGCAGTCTATTCAATTGCATATAAGTTGAAAAGGATTTGCAAATCATTGTGTTTTGTTTTTATTTATGATTTACACAACGTGACACCGTCACTGGTTTTGGGGTTTGTATACAAAGGGGCAAGTACAATAGCTATACCAGCACTTGAGCCGTCTAAAGTCCGGAGCATTCTTTAAAATGGTCTCATTAAATGACGTGGCAGACCACATTAAATGTCAGGACGGACCACATCAAATGAAGTGGCAAGCCTGATCTGGTCCCCGGGCCTTGAGTTTGACACGTGGTTCAAGGCGTGTGTGTGTGTGTATTTTTGTCGGCAAGGACTGCACCCACATACACACACAGCTTGTAGTCAACACAATGCTGCACTTTCACATCCACCAAATAACTGTTTTAAAGTTAAAAACAACTTTAGTTTCAATACCTCGGGCCGTCTTTTTCCCACAAATGTCACAACTGCTGCTTTTTTATGTTAAGCTCTTCTGTGTCTCTCACACACACACGCACGCACGCACACACAGCCGCCATGTGACACGGCTGACCACCCTGATGTCAAAAGCAAACACGTCCTCACGGGGACACAAAGCGTCCGAACTGCAGTCTGTTATTCCAGCGTCTTCCCAAACCGGCGGATGAACACGGCGTGACTGATGTGTGTTTTCTCTGCAGAGCCTGAAGTCTGACGACGAGCCAGGAAGTCCCAAGGATGTCACCCGGACGTACTTTCAGTCTAAAGGTACACAGCCTCTAACCTCGCAAATGGACACACATTCCCACAGATACACAGCAGTGGCCCTAGAATAGAGCCTTGAGGAACAGCCGACATGGTTTACTTGCCAACATTCGTCTTGTGCCGCAACTTCAGGGCAGGAGGAGGAGCCGATAGCGCTGGCGGGCCAGGATTTGGACTTCCAGAATGTCCTGTGTGGCTCCACTCCCATGTCCTGCTCGACGCCTCTACGGCCCACTCCCCTGCAGGGGGCGCCGCTCAGGGTGAGACATTTACAATTTTTTTTTCAAATTTTGTTGTTGTTGTTTTTTAAATAAATTTCAACATTTACAAACAGTTGAAAATAATAATCAAAGTAAATACAAAAACAGTACAAAGCAGCGCCAGGGGGTTGTAAATTCAAAGTAACTAAAATAAAATACAAAATAGAATACAAATTATATATATAAAATTATATATATATATATATATATATATATATATATATATATATATATATATATATATATATATATATATATATATATATATATATATATATATAATAAACAAAGTGCAAAGCCATAGACTCACTCAATTTCAGTAAATAACTTAAATTTGGAACACAGCATCATCGTTTTCACAGCTTTTTGGTTGTTAGAGGTAGAGAGTGTTTTAATGTAGAGTTCTAAATCTTTTTTAACGGCACAAAAAACAGGTCGGGTATTGAGAAACTTACATTTATGAATATAAAACTTAGCCAATAGTATAATGAGGTTGCAAAGGTAAAATTCCTTTTCAATTTTTTTTCCATACAGTGTAAATAGACATTTACAAGCTTGTGAGGATCAACTTCCGAAGTTTGACTTCTGCATGGTTGGGCTAGTAAAATACTTAGCAAGCTAACAACTACCATGCAGTAAAAGCTAACATGCTAACAGTTAACATGCATCAAATGCCAAACTATACAACTCTAAAGCATATACTGTACCTGCAAAAATGTGCTTAAAAATGCTAACAGTCAGCATTCTAGCCAGATAGTATCAGTTGACAAAACATACCGGTATGTGTTTACCATGCATCAAGTACCAAACTATATGACTCTGAGGCATATTTCTGCAAAAATGTGCTTAAAAAGCTAACATTTAGCACAGTGGTCCCCAACCTTTTTGTAGCTGCGGACCGGTCAACGCTTGAAAATTTGTGACACGGACCGGGGGGGGGGAGGGTTCATTTTTATTTTTATTTTTTATTTTATATTTTTTTGTCATAAAGAAATACAATCATGTGTGCTTACGGACTGTATCCCTGCAGACTGTATTGATCTATATTGATATATAATGTATATATTGTGTTTTTTATGTTGATTTAATTTAAAAAAAAAAGTATTTATTTATTTATATATTTTTTAATTTCTTGTGCGGCCCGGTACCAATCGGTCCACGGACCGGTACTGGGCCGCGCCCCGGTGGTTGAGGACCACTGATTTAGGTTTAGCATGCTAACGGGTAACATACATTAAGTACCAAACTACAGTATCTGTGTTCTTGGAAACAATAATATGATAACTGTAGCGCAAAGTGCCAAAATACATGACTTTGGCGGTGTATACCTGCAAAAATAGCTCTTAAAAAACCTTGCATGCTAACACTACCAGGTTAGCATGCTTACATTATTATGTTAGCATGCTAGCAATTTACTGACATAATCTTATTACTAGCATTAAAGTGAGAATTACAGGATAACCAGGAACTTTTGGAACTGTTCAGGATGGTGAAATAATTTGAATCTGTTGAGATGTTTGGAAAAAGTGGACATTTGAAAAAAAAAAAAAGTTTATTTATTTAAAATGGGAAAAAATGTCCTGAAAATAATGGAATATTTTGAATATAAATGAGCTTGCTTTAAAACAAGCTGGTCCTGCCTCACCAAGGCCCCGCCCACTTCCAAGTCATCTGGCAAAGGAGCACCTGAAGGCTGCAGCTGCACTTGCCTGATCAGGTGGGCGGGGCTGGGCCATGAGCTGCAGGTGAACATGCGGCCGCTCCAACTAACACGCCACAGTGTTGTGCGCGTGTGGTCTGATGGCGGGCTGCGCGTTCCTAACGTGGGCCAGGACGGCCGGGACCAGATCCTCTTCGGCTCAGGTGACATTTTAGCGTCGTCACACAAAACGCCTCTCCTGCGTTTGGGCCTCTGGGCTCAGGTGACCTGCCGCCGTGCAACGCCCTTAATCTCCCACGTGGTGTTGCGGGGCGGGCTAATCCAGATTAAACCTGGCAACATCACAAGTATGCCTCTGGCGCTCGCTGATGCCGCCTCTGTTGCTTTGACATGCAGCCTCAGGCGGCGTTTGAGGAACGCTCCGCCGCGCCGTCCCTGCTGTCTGCGGCGCTCGGCCCCAGAGTGCTCAGCCGGCTGGACGACGGTTCGGGATGTACAAGCCCCGAGCGAGTGGTGGGCCTGTGGACGGAGGAGGGCATCAGGAACGGCCACGACATCCTGCAGGTCAGATCTTTGCGCTCTGACTGTAACTCGCTAACTGCTAGCAATCAAAGACCCCACTCTATCCCGCTTGCAGACGCTGGACTTCCCTCTGGATGAGCGTCTGATTCTGACCGAGCTGACGGTGGCGTTGGATAACGAGCTGCTGGTCAGCGGTAACGGCATCCATCAGGCGGCGCTCATCTCCTACAAGAATGAGATCCAGCACCTGCAGTGGGTTTCTCCTCCTTCACTGGTGGCGAAGGTGAGGACGGGAGATGACCAGCGGTGTATTTCTGCTCGGCAGGGGGGCGGCGGAGCAGGCGTGCAGGGAGCGGGACAAGGCCAAGGCCGACCTGGACCAGGCTGACCGCAGGAACCTGCAGCTGGTCCGGGAGGTGGACGACCGCCACGCCAGCATGGAGACACTCAACCAGAGCAGGATCAGGTGATCCACAATCTTCATGTACGACAACGCTGTGGTGTAGAAACAACAAACTTTCATGCTGAGAATAGTGGCGCTGACCAGTAGGGGTATCCCAGTCTGATATTGATATCAGGAAAAAAAACAAGTATCGGATTATATCGCTTTGCAGGTAAAATGTGATATCATGTGCGATACAAGCAGTCCTACATGTTTACTTGTGCAAAGCTGGACAACCAAGTAGTAAGGGTGCACAAATAATCAATTAACTTCTGAATTGCAATTCTTATTTATCACGATTTTAAATCGAGTAATATTTTGTATATATATATGTGTGTGTAAATATATATATATATATATGTGTGTAAATATATATATATATGTATGTATATATATATATATATATATATATATATATATATATATATATATATATATATATGTGTAAATATATATATATATTTACACACATATATATATATGTAATATATAATGTGTGTATACTGTATATATGTGTGTATATAAATATATATATATATATATACACATATATATATATATACACATATTTATATATATACAGGTGTATATATACATATACACATATATACAGTATATACATATATATATTACATATATATTTAAATATTTATGTAATATATGTGTATATATATATATATATATATATATATATATATATATATATATATATATATATATATATACATATATATAAATACAAGTTTTTGTTTTTTTTGGTCTATACTCCCAACATTTGCTTTAAAAAGCTAACATGCTAACAGTTAGCATGCTAGCCAGATCGCGTCAGGTGACAAAAAGGTTCTTTTGCCGCACACTTGCAAACATCAAATAACAAAATATATGACTCAGAAGTGTTTATCTGTGAAATTAGCTAAAAAAAAAAGTTAACGTGCTAACAGTTAACATGCGTCCAGTACCAAACTTTATGACTCTGCAAAAGCTTAATGAAAAAAGCTAACAGTTATCATGCTAACAGGTAAAATACATCAAGTACCAAACTACAGTATAAAAAAAAGTTATTTTACAAGAATTAATTTTTAGAAAGAAGTATTTAGGCCATCTCCATGCAACCAGAATGAGCTGTTCTGACCTGTAATCTGTTTTGAAAATGTTTTACTATACCAAATAATACATTGCCTGTATCGGTTTGAATCGAAAATTGCAATTGGATTGAATCCTTCGGTGCTCAAAGATTCACATCCCTACCCGTTAATAAATGTTTTACAATAAGCACACAATTGATTTTATTTTTTGAAAGTCATTTACAAAAGGTAAACATGCCAGGCTATAGGCTATCAGCTACACAACACCTAAGCTCACAAAAGCACACAAGCTAGACATACGTAATAGTTGTATCAAATAATTATAGTTGCATATTACTTACACATACAATGTCTCTAAGGCAAAAGCGTGTTAGACAGTATCCAGTAACAAACGTGTCCGCATCAGCTTGACTTCATGTCCGGTTCAAACACTGATGACATCTATTAAACAGACGAGAAGCAAGGAATCATGCAGAGACAGAGTTAAATTTTGCTCAATTGAGGAAAGACGTTTTTTGGGCTGTACTCTAGTTACAGATCCAAACTACGCTCTAAAGTCCAGCCCACGTGCTTCCTCTATTTATTTGGGAGGTCCATGGTTACATCACTGAAGCTGCTGCTGAAGGAGGTGGGGTAATCAGCAGCCCCAGACACAATATATGATTATACAAAAATGCAAATGTGCTGACAGTCGTGATATCACCCTGTCTCTGCTTTGTCTGCGTGACGATGGTGTTCAGCCTTGGCAGTCAGCAGGCCGTTCCTGGACACAGACACTGATACGAGACGACTTCCAATCTTTGGATTTGCAAGTCGTCACTTTGCACAGATAGAGAAGTACTACTTCAACACAATTGATAATAACTATAGCAACGGCCCTTAAGCATAAGAGTTGTGTGATAATTTATACATAATTATTCTGACACTTAATGAATTATTGTGACCAATAGATGTCGCCAAAAAAAACAAATTAGCACTCCACTTTAAAGTTCATCACTAGGTTATTGTTTTTCATACCTACTTTGTTCTGAGTCATTTCACTTGATTAAACCTTTTCTAATATTTTACACTACAAAATAAAAGTACGTACTAAATTCGTGCTGATATTGTATCGGAGTATTATCAACAATCAAAGTTTCAATGTCGTATGGGAGGTGAGAGAGTTGTATGCGATCACCCCGACTAACGAGCTGCTCTGTGATTGGCAGAGACCTGGAGCAGGACTTCCGTGATAGGCTGGCGGCACTACGGAGTCAGGCGGAGCAGGAGAGCGACGCCCTGCTGCAGCAGCTGGAGCGAGAGCACGGCGTGCTGCGCGAAGAGCTGCGTCTACTGAAGGCGCAGGAGGCGGGGCTACAGGAGGAACGCAACAGTGTCGCCCAGGTGCGTTGGTTGCTCGCTCACCGGCCCCCTCCCGCAGCGCTTTGCGTGACGACGCGCTCTCGTCGCGTTTCAGGAGAACCGGCGTCTGGAGGAGGAGCTCGCTGATGTCAAGAGGAGACTGACAGAAGCTGAACGCTCAGCAGAGGGCCTGCAGAGAGACATGGAGGAGCTGCTTCACGACAAGGTAACACCACAGTCGTGTAAAAAGAGAGTTTGGCCAACTTTGTTTCAGACCAGCTCCTAAATGATTGGTCACGTGACGACAGGACGCCATGTTTGCTTCTAACTTTGAGCTGGCCACAGCTGGAGCTATGCGTACACTGTACTTCCTCATTCGACATCTCGTTTAATTGAAGTTATTAGTTGAGTTATTTTGTTGTGTAAACATGAATATCCATACAGTTGACATACTGTTGTTTTTGTTTTTTATTTATTTTTATTTTCATGATGACAAACATACAAGCAAATCAACAGTCAATTAGATTGTACATATATATATTTTTATATATAAATATAGATATTTTGACATAGATGTGTATATATAAATATATACGTTGATATAAATGTGTATATATATATATATATTTATGTAAAACAGTTTATATACTGTATGTGCAAAACAGTTATATATTTACAGTTTTATACTTTATATATAATTTATTTATTACTAGTACATGTTTTTTTGCCATGTAAAATAAAGTACAACATATTTAAATACATTTATATATGTATTGTATACTTACAGGTACTATATTTGTATATAAATACATGTATATATTTGTATAAAATAAATTGTAATATATATTTGTATAAAAATATATATATTTTTACCTGAATATATAAATAAATATATTTTACATAAATATATATTATTTTTACATAATTATGTTAATATACATTTTTATATTTATATATATTTTTATATATAGAAGTTATGTATTAATAGCAATAGCAATTAATAGTTAATAGCATAATTGTTATGTTAATAGACTGTTAATAGCGCAGTGATTAAAACAATTAATTAGAGGCGGCCACCACAGTTAACAAACTTCACAAAAAGTCACAATTTCTCCTCGATTGTTGGTCCAAAGCTAATGAGGATTTTGGCAAAAAGACGGTAATACGTTTTTTGGTCATTCTGTGTATTTTGTTACATTTATTAGATGGCCAGCTGGTCTCTAAACACTGCAGGAATGTATACAGCGGCAAAATTATATTTTGACGAAATAAAGCATGTTTTTTGTAAGTTTATGAGCTGGAGTATATTTAAAACTCTATTTAGACGCATAATATTGTTTTATTTTGTCAAAAAAACTAAACTGGGCACAGCTGCACCCGTCCTTTGTAGCAAACATGGTGCCTGTTGTTTAGTTGGCCATGCTTTCTATATACGACCAGCTGCTGCCATCTTGTGGCTCCTCGGGGGACTGTCCCTGACAAATGTGGCCCTCTGTGTGAACGTGTGCCGGTGTCAGGTGGCCGGTCTCCCTGTCGCCTATTAAGGATTGATGAGGAGCTTCCTGCTGGTCCACTGATGAAGGAGACTTGTAATTCCAACATGCGCCTTGACAGCCACTCTCTTTCGGGTTTGATTGACAGTTTGGCAGCTTGGACACCGCCGGCGGAGGTTTGAACCCAGAGGAGCGACTGTGTGCAGTCGTCAAGGAGTACGAGCAGCGCTGCAGAGTAAGACCTCCTCCTTGCACTGTGTCTTATTTTCCGGCCATCAGGTCGCGTCGCCTTCAAGTTCTGTGTCCGTGACGACAACCGAAACGTGGTTCTGACCCGCTTAGGAGCTGCAGGACAAAAACGACGAGCTGAGTGCCGAACTGGAGCTGCTGAACGGTCAGAGGGTTGAGAGGAAGTCAAGACGCCCCTCCGCCGCGCTGAGCTGGACCGGACCACGCTGTGCTAGCGAGTCGGACTCTGGTGAGGTCACTTCCTGTCCCCTCCACTCGTCCTCAGCCTCTGTGTGGCGTACCACAGTCCTGACAGCAGGCGGCACCACAGCTTGCTGTGCGCCATTTCCAGGGTCACGTGACACTGATGTGACACCGGTGTCACACCTAGAAAGGTTGTCTTTAAGTCCAACAAAGAAACCGGATTACTGGTTCTCGCTGAGCCAGTTGGATAGGATGCACACAGACACACACACACACACACACAGTGTAGAGTTCATCATGTCTGTCAGTGAATGCCTTCAGGGACAACATTGATCAGGAATTTTCTGTCCTAACCCCAGACGACTCCGAGGTGAAGCGTCGATCATCTCCGCCCCTCCGGTCCAAAATGGAACCAGCTGATACAAGTGAGTTCTTATGAAACAGTGAAGCTTCTTTTCATGCTGACCAGAAAATCACTACTTGTTCAACTTTATTTTACTCTCATTTGCGAATAGGAATAGGTTGTGCGAGTAGAAAAAAAACACAAAAAGGAGCACAAATGCGTGTACAGATTTTAACCCTTTCATTTGCATTTTGCTCCTAAGAAAAAAATCCAAACTACAGTAAAATGTTCGCGCAGCAGTATACAAAGGGACAAGGGTTTAACGCGGAAGTGTCACTGATCACCTTGCACAGTGGGGGGCGGGGCTGGAGCCCCGGCCGCTCGCAGGCTCTCACACTTTAGTCTTCCAACACGGAAGAAACAATAGGCCCTTTTCTAGAACTTTTGGTTCCTGGGACCTTTAGTTCCTGTCGAAGTGTGTGCTTTGTGTTTCCACCGCATTTGACAGTTCAGGTAGTTTATATAAATCAGGCTGATGACGTATGGAGGAGCGGTTTACTGTATTTCTACACTAATACCATGTAAATAAACAGACATTATTAAGTCACAGTTCTTTGACTAAAAAGTAAGTAAATGAAATACAAAACAGGAATATACAAAACGATATGATTTGACTTGGAGAAGGCATTCGACCGTGTCCCTCGGGAAGTCCTGTGGGGAGTGCTCAGAGAGTAAGGGGTATCGGACTGTCTGATTGTGGCGGTCCGCTCCCTGTATGATCAGTGTCAGAGCTTGGTCCGCATTGCCAGCAGTAAGTCGGACACGTTTCCAGTGAGGGTTGGACTCCGCCGAGGCTGCCCTTTGTCACCGATTCTGTTCATAACTTTTATGGACAGAATTTCTAGGCGCAGTCAAGGCGTTGAGGGGATCCGGTTTGATGGCTGCAGGATTAGGTCTCTGCTTTTTGCAGCTGATGTGGTCCTGATGGCTTCATCTGGCCAGGATGTTCAGCTCTCACTGGATCGGTTCGCAGTTGAGTGTGAAGCGACTGGGATGAGAATCAGCATCTCCAAGTCCGAGTCCATGGTTCTCGCCCGGAAAAGGGTGGAGTGCCATCTCCGGGTTGCGGAGGAGACCCTGCCCCAAGTGGAGGAGTTCAAGTACCTCGGAGTCTTGTTCACGAGTGAGGGAAGAGTGGATCGTGGGATCGACAGGCGGATCGGTGCGGCGTCTTCAGTAATGCGGACGCTGTATCGATCCGTTGTGGTGAAGAAGGAGCTGAGCCGGAAGGCAAAGCTCTCAATTTACCGGTCAATCTACGTTCCCATCCTCACCTATGGTCATGAGCTTTGGGTTATGACCGAAAGGACAAGATCACGGGTACAAGCGGCCGAAATTAGTTTCCTCCGCCGGGTGGCGGGGCTCTCCCTTAGAGATAGGGTGAGAAGCTCTGCCATCCGGGGGGAGCTCAAAGTAAAGCCGCTGCTCCTCCACATCGAGAGGAGCCAGATGAGGTGGTTCGGGCATCTGGTCAGGATGCCACCCGAACGCCTCCCTAGGGAGGTGTTTAGGGCATGCCCGACCGGTAGGAGGCCACGGGGAAGACAGAGGACACGTTGGGAAGACTATGTCTCCCGGCTGGCCTGGGAACGCCTCAGGATCCCCCGAGAAGAGCTGGACGAAGTGGCTCGGGAGAGGGAAGTCTGGGCTTCCCTGCTTAGGCTGCTGCCCCCGCAACCCGACCTCGGATAAGCGGAAGAAGATGGATGGATGGATGGATATGATTTGATAGTGATAGTGTATATAACCCCCATTTTTTGTATATATTGTTTTTCAAATCACCTGACATGTATACTGTGTATATGTACATAATTTATCCATTTTGTAACGTAATTTTTTTACATACATGTTACAGGTTATATATCTTTTATTATTGAATGTATCAAATGTGATGAATATTTAATGGACCACAATGGAAACAAGGCTTTTTGTGCCATCCATTTGCCTTTTTAAAGCATTACATGGATTAAATTCTTTAAGATGTCAATAAAGTTCTCAATCAATCAATCAAAAAAAAATTAGGTGTAGAGAATTGTTCATAAATCAGGCTGTGTTCCGCAATGTCCAACAGTCAGAAAGTCGTCCTCTCTGTAAATGATGAATTCATGAGGGTCAGGTGATTCTTTTTGGTCCATTTCAGCTGTAAATAACAATATATAAAGAATAAATGTCAGTGTTTATCTGTAAATAACAATATGTAAAGAATAAATGTCAGTGTTTATCTGTAAATAACAATACACAAAGAATAAATGTCAGTGTTTATCTGTAAATAACAATATATAAAGAATAAATGTCAGTGTTTATCTGTAAATAACATTATATAAAGAATACATTTTCAGTGTTTATCCGTAAATATTATATAAATAATAAATATCAGTGTTCATCTGTAAATATTTAAATAATAAATGTCAGTGTTTATCTTACACTAACACAAACAAATCTGCTTTAGCGTTAGCTTGTTAGCATTAGCAGTCTGTTCACTCAGGTTGAGGCTAGTAACATCACAAATGGAGTGTCACTGACTACTTTTAAAATATGTAATAAAATGGTTAATATTCGATGTCACTTAAAATCAAGGCATGGTGAAGATATTTAGTCACGTCAACAGATATTTCGTATATGGTACAGATTCACCCGAAGAGCTTGGCGAGTCTGCCATTATAGTCTTTTCCTCTATCCTCTTGTTGTGGGGCTTTCATCCTCTGCTGTTGCCATTTTTAATATAAAGTAGCATACGGTTCTAACTTATATCGGTCAGTAGACTCGCTATGGAAGCGCTAAAAACTACCGGAATAAGAGCGCCCACAAAAACGGCGTGTCCTGAAGAAACGGTCAGAAAGCGGCTTAAAGACGGCCTGTAAAACATCTACGCAACATTTTGAGCAAAGAAGCACAATTACATGTTCTGTAGACCACAAGGGAGTATTTTACACGTAGAAAAAAACATAATTTAAATATTTTTCTGTACATGTACACATGGTACGTCAACATTTCAAAAAAGTTACTCATGTACTTATTTCAATAAAACCACTTGACACACATATTTGGGTTAACCCTTGTGTGGTGTTCGGGTCTGTGGGACCTGTTTTCGATTTTTATTAAAAGAAAAATGATACAATTAATTAATTTTTCAAACTGAGACTCACTGGCTTTGGCTCATTTTCTGTGAAGAACATATATCAGAATACATATTTAATGAACACACACCATACACCCCCCCTACATATTTCTATTACATATAAGATGTCCGGGGTCCACTGGACCCAGGGCTAATAGAAGTGTGGAAATTGATGTTCTGTGTACCCCACACACACACACACACACACACACACACACACACACACACACACACACACACACACACACACACACACACACACACACACACAGCAGGCCTAGACAGGAGGAGGACAGAGTGTAGGTACACAGAATATCAGAGGGTCAAATGTGCGACAAAATGAGCGCAGACAGTGTTGACAAACAATGTTGCAACCTTGTGTGGGAACCGCAGGTGCATAAACACAAAAGAAGAATCCCTGTGGGATGCAGAAACTGGCAGAGAAATTTCCATGCAACGTTCATATTGTTGTTACTCAGCCAGTGTTTGTGGGTCTTAGACTTAGACTTACTTTTTATTGTCGTTCAAATGTGAACTTTACAGTACAGATAAGAACGAAATTTCGTTGCATTTGCTGGTTGTAGTGCAGGATAAAAAAGCAATAAGGTGCAGATATAAATAAAAAGATTACTGTAAAGATACAAATATTGCACTTTTGCATATGCATCTACGTTTATGGATGTATGTTATATTGTCTTTCCAGCGAGTTCATCCATTTTTGGGGGGAATTGAGGGGATTATTATGATGCGTTCAAGAGTCTTACGGCCTGAGGGAAGAAGCTGTTACAGAAGCTGGAGGTTCTGCTACGGAGGCTGCGGACCTCTTTCTAGAGTCCAGCAGTGAAAACAGTCTTTGGTGGGGGTGGGAGGAGTCTCTGCAGATTTTCTGAGCTCTGGTCAGGTAGCGGCTTTTTGCGATCTCCTGGATAGGAGGAAGAGGAGTCCTGATGATCTTTTCCGCCATCCTCACCACTCTCTGGAGAGACTTCCAGTCTGAGGCACTGCAGGCTCCAGTCCAGACAGAGATGCTGTTGGTCAGTAGGCTCTCTATAGTGCCTCTGTAGAATGTGGTGAGAATGGGGGGAGGGAGCTGTGCTCTTTTCATCCTACGCAAAAAGTGCATGCGCTGCTGAGCTCTCTTTACAAGAGCTCCGGTGTGTAGGGACCAGGTCATATTGTCAGTTATCTGCACCCCCAGGAACTTGGTGCTGCTTACTATCTCCACCGCTGTGCCGTTGATGAAGAGTGGAGCATGGCTGGACTGGTGCTTCCTGAAGTCGACAATGATCTCCTTGGTCTTGTCGACGTTCAGGACCAGGTTGTTGGTTCTGCACCAGTCAACCAGATGTTTCACCTCCTCCCTGTAGTCCATGTCGTTGTTGTCACGGATGAGGCCCACTACTGTTGTGTCGTCCGCATACTTCACAATGTGGTTAGTAGTGGACCTGGCGCAGCAGTCATGGGTCATCAACGTGAACAGCAGCGGACTCAGGACGCAGCCCTGGGGGGAGCCGGTGCTCAGGGAGATGGCACTGGAGGTGTTGTTGCCCACTCTCACAGATTGGGGTCTGTCTGTGAGGAAGTCAAGCAGCTAGTTGCATAGGGGGGTACTGAATCCAAGGGGGGCCAGTTTGCTCACCAAGTGCTGCGGGATGATGGTGTTGAATGCCGAGTTGAAGTCCAGAAACAACATCCGCACGTGTTTGTCCTTTCCTTCAAGATGTGGAGTGCAGAGGAGATGGCGTCCTCTGTGGAGCGGTTAGGACGATAAGCAAACTGGTATGGGTCGAGTGTGGGGGGAAGTCTGGAGACAATGTATTCCTTTACCAGCCTCTCGAAGCACTTCATTACAGATGTTTTTTGGGATAAGTCAGTATTTTAACATAAAAGTGTTTGATTGTGAGGATTAAAAGCCACAAAATGCAACGGGTCCACCAGACCCACAAACACTGGCTGAGTAACAACAATATGAACACCACACAAGGGTTAAACCACGTCCAAATTTACGTTGGAAAAAAAAAGTGTATATATATATATATATATATATATATATATATATATATATAAATCGATATTCAGTCAAACTATTATGGGTTTTGGTCCATATGGCCCAGATCTCCACTCGGCTAGCTTAGTATAGGGATGGGTGTTTAATTGAGGGTAATTGTGCTTATATGCACGAGTGCACATGTGTACCTTGTTTGAGTGTTAATTAATACAACTTAGATATTTTATATTGCTCTTAAATGTTTTCTGTGCTACTATCCCCCCCCCCCCCCCCCCCATTTAGTAGCACCGATGCTCCTAGTGAAAATGCAAAGAGTACCAACGTGTGGTACGAATATAACACTCAATAAAACCAACAGAATGGAATCGTCAACATAAGTTAATCTTTTTATCCTCAATGACCAAACATTTTTATGGTCTGCCCGTTTTCTTGATTGACAGCGATGGCCGTCAGCATTCAGACCGAACTTGCTGTGGAACAACTGAAGCACAAACACAACCAGGAACTGCAACAACTCAACATCCAGCTGGAGACACAGGTACCAAAATACTGCTATTAGTAATACTACTAGAACTACTACTACAACTCTGCATAAAAATTATGCAATCAGCAGACTTGGAGGAAGTTCATTCAGTTGTTTAATTTTGTAGAAAAACAAGCAGATAACTGAAGTGGCACAAAACTATATTCATTTCAAAATAGCAACTTTCTGGCTTTACAAAACATGAGAAATCAAGAAAATAAAATTGTGGTAGTTAAGTCGGTAACAGTTTTATTTTTGGATCAAGCAGAGTGAACAAACGAAGGAATCACTTAATTCTGAGGAAAAAATGATAGATCTGTGAAAAACGGACAAAAAAAACTAACACACCAAGTACTTTGTTGCACCACCTCTGGCTTTTATTACAGCTTGCAGCCTCTGAGGCATGGTTTTAACCAGATTGGCAACATACCTGTGGTGGTGGGGGCGGGGCCAATTACATCATAGTTCACTTAATCTGCCATGGTGCATATATATACTTTTAAAAGGCTATAAAAATGTTATACACATTAAAAAAAAACAAATCTAATTAGTATTAAAATATACTTTTCTAATATCGTTTTGCTCTATTTTTCATTGGTGCTGCTTGTTGTACAATGTACATTGCTGAGAGTTTCTAGGGACTTCTCCAATCCTTTTAATGACTTTATCTTCACTAAAAACAACTAGCAACAAATCCAGCATCTTTCTTTGGCGTTATTATTTTAGAAATACTTTATTTCACAGGGGTAAATTTGGGTGTTATCGTTGCTCTT
Source organism: Entelurus aequoreus (assembly GCF_033978785.1). Taxonomy (NCBI): domain Eukaryota; kingdom Metazoa; phylum Chordata; class Actinopteri; order Syngnathiformes; family Syngnathidae; genus Entelurus; species Entelurus aequoreus. The sequence goes on from NC_084739.1 coordinate 75,102,795, forward strand.
CATCCAATACAGTAATAAATAAGCGATTGCAATAAAGTTAAAGTTAAGTTAAAGTACCATTGATTGTCACACACACACTAGGTGTGGTGAAATTTGTCCTCTGCATTTGACCCATCCCCTTGTTCACCCCCTGGGAGGTGAGGGGAGCAGTGGGCAGCAGCGGTGACGCGCCCGGGAATCATTTTTGGTGATTTAACCCCCAATTCCAACCCTTGATGCTGAGTGCCAAGCAGGGAGGTGATGGGTGCCATCTTTATAGTCTTTGGTATGACTCGGCCGGGGTTTGAACTCACAACCTACCGATCTCAGGGTGGACACTCTAACCACTAGGCCACTGAGTAGGTAGGTTGTGAGTTCAAACCCCGGCCGAGTCATACCAAAGACTATAAAAATGGGACCCATTACCTCCCTGCTGGTTGGAATTGGGGGTTAAATCACCGAAAATGATTCCCCGGCACGGCACCGCTGCTGCTCACTGCTCCCCTCACCTCCCAGGGGGTGAACAAGGGGATGGGTCAAATGCACAGGACAAATTTCACCACACCTAAACAAAACCAACAAACAAAAGTACCAAATAGGACTACTATAATAGCATATGTACAAGATAAACAATGTTTACATGATAGATTGAAGATATTTCACAGTTAATGACCAGTTTGCAGACAGATTGTACAGTTTAATAGACTAGTATTCAAGTGTGTGACTCTTGAAGGGATGCGTTGTAGAGTTTGATGGCCACAGGCATTTTTAAGGTGTAGCGGCTTTTATTTTGCCATGGCGTATACCCTGCTCTTCATAAATCTTGCTCCAACTTTCTCCGATTGCTGTTGTCGGAACAGTTTTACAGGTTGGAGTCTTGTTACTAGAACTACTACTGTTATTACTACAACTATGCAAACTACTACTACAACATCTACTGTTACCAGAACTACTACTTTTACTACCACCACTTCTTGACAGGATGATTTACCCTGCTGCTCCTCTTCCTCAGGTCAACTACTACGAGCGCACTCTGGACAGGATGAGGCAGAGCATGGAGGTCGAACGCAAAGACATCGCTCAGGCCTTCAAGGTAAACTCCACGCTCGCACGCCGCCTGCCGGGGCTGTCAGATGACAGGGTCATGTGACGTTTCAGCTGGAGATTGACGAGCTGGAGGTGCAGAAGACGCACGCGGAGCAGCAGGTCCGGCAACTGAAGGAAGCGCTGGACAATATGCAGAAGCAGATCCAACATGGAGGATGGTCTTCTGAGCAGGAGCGCAGGTGAGCAAGAGTAACTGTCATCATCATCGTCTGTGTGCTGTTTTTGATTTTTTTTCCTATTCCATAAAGAAATATCCAAAGAAAGCTAAAGTCCTAACTAAGTATTTATTTGAGATCCCAAATAACATCAGTTTACAGAAGAGAAAGTTTTACGCTGCTACAGAAAGAAAGAAAGAAAAAGAAAGAGAGACAAAGAACTTTCAGATCTTATATTGCTTTTATGAAAAAGAGAGGAGGGGTTGGTTCGAAGTGTCTCGTCCTGGGGAGGGGGAAAGGAAGAATGACAAAAACATATTTTATCTGATTGCAAAAACCTGAATGAGATCCATTTGGAGAGTAACCTTTTGACCAAAAGACAAAAACAATACAAATAAGTGATCTCCCAACAGCACAACAACCTTTATCTAATGCTCTGAGAAGGTGTGGGGGCTAGAGGAGTCTCCACCGGACTCCAGGAATGCATCAGGGCCATAAAAGTGTCTTAGCGTTAACAAAACCCAGGCACAGCAGTTAAGGCGAATAAATACTGCACAAACACTGAGACTAAAACTGTGGTCTGGACCAGAGATTACTAAAATATTAATTGTGCCATACCGGTGTCGCGTACGATCAGGAAGTGACTCACTTTCATTCCCAGGATGCAACGGGAACGAGCCGACTCGGAGCAGAACTTTGCCAGAGAGATCGGAAACTTGGTCCAGAAGCTGAGTGCTGAGAAGGACCAGCTCGAGGCGGACCTAAAGCTGATGATGAACCAGGAAGTGTTGCGGGTCAGGTGAGCGATGACCTTCTGATGCTGACCTTGTTCCACGGTTATGAGTTGCATAAATTAGTTACTAGTCACATGACTCTTACGTGAATGTTCAGTAAAGAGCAGAAGTTTCCTTATGTCGAGAAGACATGTTTTTAGCGTTAAGTGGTCAAAGGTCATGCATAACAAGTATGGCGTTGCAAGCAGGGAGGAGGCGGAGCTTCAGTTCTCTCACATGCAGCTGCATCACGCCGAGGGTCAGCGCCAGCAGGACCAGGTGAGCCCAGAAGAACATCTCCTGAGGGAGCAGCTCCGCAGTCTTCAGGAGGAAGTGCAGACCTGCAGGCTGCAGCTCAGCCAATCAGAGGACAGTGTGGCCGAGTTCAAAGGTCGCTGCAGTCAGTTAGAGGAGGAGCTCCAGACTTGTGGCCAGAGGTGCCGAGAGCTGGAGGAGAACATCTCCCTCCTGGAGGCTGGGGATCTTCAGGCAGCTTCAGTTGTCCCCCAGCAGGAGGTCACGAACGTCCAGCCGGACCAAGACCTGAAGACCATGGAGGTGGACACTCTGAAGCAGGAGCAGACCCGAGTCCTGCAGCTCCAGGACGCCGTGGTCCGCTTGAGCCTGGAGAAGCAGAGCTACAGCCGCATGGCCGAGCAGCTGTCTACTCAGATAGTAGAGATGGAGGAGGACATGTCCGCCCTGCAAGACCACATGAAAAGTCTGGCTTCCAGGGTCCAGTCCGACCAAAGTGCGGACCGGCAAAGCGATCTCGACCCCAGCACCAGTGAGGCCAGTCGGACCATAGAGCAGCTGAAAGAGCAACTGGAGTCCAAGAACGGGGAGCTGGTCCTGGTCCGAGGCCAGACCCTGCAGCTGCAGCTGGACGTGATGGACTCCCAGAACAAGCTGAGTACGGCCGAGGTCGCCTTTGAGCAGGAGAAGCAGAAGATGAGGGAGCAGCTGATGGAGATGGAGAACTTCGTCCTGGTTCTGGAGCAGGCCAATGACCCAGCAAGGTTTGTGGAGCATGAGACCGGCTCCAAGAACCACGTCTAACCGCCGCCGAAACGCTCCAATGACTAACCGCCACGGTCACGTGATCGCGCAGATAGAAGCCGCTGATGGACCGACTCTAACGCCTCGTCACTAACCCAATGACCACGCATGGCCGCCATCTTGTTTGCCGCCATCTAGAACTGTGCGCACGCGCGCGTCGCCTCATTGACGTGTGCGTGTGCGTGTCGGCAGGACACAGCTGGAAGAAGTCCGCTCGGATAACGCCGCCCTGCGCGAGCGGCTGAGCCTCCTGCAGCAGGAAGTGAACAACATGGAGGACGACGTCGCCAGCAAGAGGTGAGCGAGACTTTCACCGCGACCTCTGACCCCTTCGACCTTGACACTTGTGTCGTCGCCAGGACCAAGATGGAGGAGATGGAGCGCACACGCGAAAGGGGCAGGAAGGAGGAGGAGCGGCTGCACCGGGAGGTGAGAACATCGCCGCTCGTGCTCCACGCTGGCACGTCTCTGACCTTTTGACCTCTGCAATGGCGGCAGAACTCGGGCTATCGAGAGGAAGTTTTGAGTCTGAGCGGCAGGAACTTGCAGCTGAGCAACGACAACGGCGAGCTGAGCGAGCGGCTTCGTGGCGAGCAGGAGTTGCTCCGGGCCCTGCAGGAGCGCCTGGCCGCCGTCTCCAAGCAACAGGAAGAGGGCGGAGCCACGGTGAGAAGAATAATAATTTCAAAATAAAAGCCTTAGGCGCAACCAGAGCTTTATATACAGAGTATGGCCAACTCGGTTGGTAGCAAACATGGCGCCCTGTGGTCACATGAGAAGCTTTTGACTTGGGATGTCCGATAATATCAGACTGCCGATATTATCGGCCGATAAATGCTTTAAAATGTAATATCGGAAATTATCGGTATCGGTTTCAAAAAGTAAAATTTATGACTTTTTAAAACGCCGCTGTGTACACGGACGTAGGGAGAACTACCGAGCGCCAAAAATCCTTAAAGGCACTGCCTTTGCGTGCCGGCCCAGTCACATATTATCTACGGCTTTTCACACGCACAAGTGAATGCAAGGCATACTTGGTCAACAGCCATACAGGTCACACTGAGGGTAGCCATATAAACAACTTTAACACTGTTACAATTTTGCATCATAATTATCCCCTCAACTCCCCCCAAAATGGACTAACTCGCTGGAATATAAAGACAATATAACATACATCCATAAATGTGGATGCATATGAAAATGTGCAATATATTTATCTGTACAGTAAATGATAAATGATAAATGGGTTATACTTGTATAGCGCTTTTTTACCTTCAAGGTACTCAAAGCGCTTTGACAGTATTTCCACATTCACCCATTCACACACACATTCACACACTGATGGCGGGAGCTGCCATGCAAGGCGCTAACCAGCACCCATCAGGAGCAAGGGTGAAGTGTCTTGCCCAAGGACACAACGGACGTGACTAGGATGGTAGAAGGTGGGGATTGAACCCCAGTAACCAGCAACCCTCCGATTGCTGGCACAGCCACTCTACCAACTTCGCCACGCCTATTTATTTATTTATATATGCACCTTATTGCTTTTTTGTCCTGCACTACCATGAGCTAATGTAACAAAATTTCGTTCTTGTCTGAACTGTAAAGTTCAAATTTGAATGACAATAGAAAGGAAGTCTAAAAAAAAATTTAAAAATATGCGCCACACTGTGAACCCACACCAAACAAGAATGACAAACACATTTCGGGAGAACATCTGCACCGTAACACAACATAAACACAACAGAACCAATACCCAGGACGCCTTGCAGCACTAACACCCCCGCTACCTCCTAGCCCCCCCGCCCACCTCAACCTCCCCATGCTCTCTCAGGGAGAGCATGTCCCAAACTCCAAGCTGCTGTTTTGAGGCATGTTTAAAAAAAATATGCACTTTGCGACTTCAATAATAAACATGGCAGTGCCATTGTGACGGTCTCGTGCCGTCATGCGGGTTTGCAGGACCACCAAGGAAGGACATTCTGGTGAGCAGGTGTAGACTTCTTTATTTTTCAATAAGAAACCTCAGTGTCGGTCGCTTTTCAGCTCCGCTTCTCTGCTCGCTCTTCGGCTCGCTCCTCCGCTCCAACTGCGCGCGTCGTCGTCTTCCGTGTGCTCTGTCTCTTTCGCTCTGCCTCCGCCTCTCTCTGGCTCCTTCTCCTATCTCTGTCTCTCTCCCTCACGTCCGCGGCTGCCGCCCTCAAACAGTTTGAAAGGATAATTAAATTGTGCCCAGCTGCGTGATCCACGCACCTTTATAATGATTGTGGCGTCGCTCCCGGCGCGCCCCGCTTCGCTGCTCGCTTGCCGTCCACACCTCCTGGTGGCCTTCTTGGAGCGGGCTCCGGTGTGCCCTGCCTCGCTGTTGGACTGCCGGCCACGCCTCCCCACTGCCATGTTGGCATTTTTTTCCATAACTTGAGTTGATTTATTTTGGAAAACCTTGTTACATTGTTTAATGCATCCAGCAGGGTATCACAACAAAATTATGCATAATAATGTGTTAATTCCACAACTGTATACTGTATATCGTATCGGTTGATATCGGAATCTGTAATTAAGAGTTGGACAATATCGGATATCGGCAAAAAATCCATTATCGGACATCTCTACTTTTGACCAATCATTTAGGAGATCTTCTGGTCAAAATCCCATCACCTGGCCACAGGGCGCCATATTTGCTACCAACCGAGTTGGCCATATTCTCTCTGTAAACTGCTCTGGGCGCGACGCATGAGGAACGTTTGATTCAGCACTTCCTCTTCTCTCAGCTGCGGCGGGTGCAAGAAGAGGCGGAGCAGCAGGCGGCGGCGTGGAGGCAGGAGAGAAGGCAGCTGGAGGAGGAGCTTAGCTCCTGTAGGCAAAAGGTGGGCGGGGCCTCCGTGATGACATCATGCGGTAACACGGAACAATTAGCCATCTTTGTGTTTGGGTTCTCAGCTGCGTCAGTTGGAGGCGGAGCTTAGCGTGGTGGCACACAAGCAGCAGAAGACGGAGGCGGAGCTTAGCGCTGCGGCGGAGATGATGGTGAGAAGACGTCATGTGCGCGCATGTTAATGTGCGCGCATGTTAATGTGCGCGCTAAATGTCTCCTTCCTGTTAAGGTGGAGAAGCTCCAGCAGGAGGCGCTATCAATGCGGGGAGAGGGCGAGCGTCTTCGCGCTCAGCTCCACGCCGTCACCCAGGAGAACCTCGACCACGCCCGGGAAATCGCCGCCCTGCAGAGGAAGCTGCGAGATGCTCAAAAGAAGGTGGGAAGTGTGCTGTGATTGGTTGTTGCCGTCCAGGAAGTAGACTCTCACAATCGTCTCTGTGATGGTGGCGAGCAGACCGAGGAGGCGGAGGCCGGCGCCAGGGAGCTGATGATGGCGGAGGAGGAGACGCGGCAGCAGCAGCAGGTGGCCTACTGTGACGGGGGAGGGGTGTAATTAAAGGGGGTCTGTCGTTTGTTAACGAGCACCTCTTTGTGTCTTTGATTAGACAGTGCAGCGGCTGATCCAGGACCAGCACAGCCTGAAGAGCCAACTGAAGGAGGCGGAGCTGGCGAAGACGCAGGCTGAGGGCCAGGTGAGGTCATGTCTTCATCATTCTCATCATCATGGTCACATGGTCCAAAGCTCGCCTGGGTTCCGCGCAGGCGGACGCCGCGCTTAGTCTGGTGCAGCAGCGGCAGGAGGGGGCGGGGCACAGGGAGCGGGCGGAGCAGCTGCTGGCTCGGCTGCAGGAGGAGCAGAGGCGGAGTCGTCGGCTGGAGGAGGAGCTTCGGCTTCAAGCAGAGCACAGCTCCGCCCACGTTGGCCTGCAGCAGGTGACTAGCGTAGCAACATTGCAACAGACCTCGTTTACCTTCGTGAGCGAGAGGGCGGCGTGAACATGGCCGCCTATGCGTGTTGCGTTCAGGAGCAGTACGAGAAGGCGGCGGCGGCCCTGCAGCGCAGGACGGAGGAGCTGGAGAGCAAGCTGAAGGGCGTACGTGCGGTCCTGCAGGAGAAGGTCCAGCAGCTTAAAGAGCAGGTCAGTCTTCTAGTACACACTTGTCAAACTCATTCGTTCTTATCTGTACTGTAAAGTTCAAATTTGAATGACAATAAAAAGGAAGTCTAAAAACAAATTAAAAAATATGCGCCACACTGTGAACCCACACCAAACAAGAATGACAAACACATTTCGGGAGAACATCCGCATTTATTGTGGCCTGCCACGTCATTGAAAGTGGCCTGCTATGTTATTCAATGTGATCCACCACTTCATTTAAAGTGACCCGATGTCATTCAATGTGGTCCACCACTTCATTTGATGTGGCCCGCCCACCTCATTTAATGTGGTGCACCACATCATTTAAATTAGCTCGCTGTCATTCAATGTGGTCCGCTATGCCTTTTTGAAGTGGCCCCTCACGTCATTTAAAGTGGTCCGCCACATTAATCGATATGGTCGGCCATATCATTTAAGTTGGCCCGCAATGTCATTCAATGTGGTCCGCTATGTCATTCAATGAGGTGCACCACATCATTTAATGTGGCCCGCTATGTCATTTAAAGTGGTCCCTCACATCATTTAACGTGGCCCACTGTCATTCAATGTGGTCCGCTACATTAATCTATATGGTCAGCCAAATCATTCAATCTGGCTCGCAATATCATTCAATGTGGTCCGCCACATCATTTAAAATGGCCTGCTATGTCATTCAACGTGGTCCACCACATCATTTAAAATTGGCCTGCTATGTTATTCACTGTGGTCCACCACATCCTTTAAATTGGCCTGCTATATCATTCAATGAGGTGCACCACATTTAAATTGGCTCGCTGTCATTCAATGTGGTCCGCTATGCCTTTTTGAAGTGGCCCCTCACGTCATTTAAATTGGTTCACTGTCATTCAATGTGGTCCGCCACATTAATCGATATGGTCGGCCAAATCATTTAATTTGGCCCGCAATATCATTCAATGTGGCCCGCCACATCATTTAAAGTGGCCCGCCACATCATTTAAAGTGGTCCGCTATGTCATTCAATGAGGTGCACCACATCATTTAATGTGGCCCGCTATGTCATTTAAAGTGGTCCCTCACATCATTTAAAGTGGCCCGCCAACATTAATCTACATGGTCAGCCAAATCATTCAATCTGGCTCGCAATATCATTCAATGTGGTCCGCCACGTCACTTAAATTGGCCCGCTATGTCATTCACTGTGGTCCACATCATTTAAAGTGGCCTGCAAATGTCATTCAATGAGGTGCACCACATTTAAATTGGCTCCCTGTCATTCACTGTGGTCCACTATGCCTTTTTGAAGTGGTCCCTCACATCATTTAAATTGGTCCACTGTCATTCAATGTGGTACGCCACATTAATCGATATGGTCGGCCAAATCATTTAATTTGGCCCACAATATCATTCAATGTGGCCCACTGTCATTCAATGTGGTCCGCCACATCATTTAAAGTGGCCCGCTATGTCATTCAATGTGGCCCGCCACATCATTTAAAGTGGCCCGCTATGTCATTCAATGTGGTCCGCCACATCATTTAAAGTGGCCCGCTATGTCATTCAATGTGGTCCGCTATGTCATTCAATGAGGTGCACCACATCATTTAAAATGGCCCGCTATGTCATTTAAAGTGGTCTCTCACATCATTTAAATTGGCCCACTGTCATTCAATGTGGTCTGCCACATCATTTAAAGTGGCCCACTATGTCATTTAAATTGGCCCGCTATGTCATTCAATGAGGTGCACCATATCATTTAATGTGGCCCAGTCATTCAATGTGGCCTGCTATGTCATTCAATTAGGTGCACCATATCATTTAAGGTGGACCACTGTCATTCAATGTGGTCTGCCACATTAATCTATATGGTCAGCCAAATCATTTAAACTTGCTCGCAATATCATTCAATGTGGTGCGCCACATCATTTAAAGTGGCCCACCATATTCAAAGTGGCCCGCTATGTCATTCAATGTGGTCCGCCATACAATGTGGCCACAATAATTGCGAGGTGGCCCTCAATAAAAAGGAGTTTGACACCCTTGTTCTAGCCAGTTCTCTCGGCAGCGCGTCTGACACGTGGTGCTCTGGTCCACAGATGGCCAAGAACGTCAAGTCCAGCGTGATGTTGAAGGACCTGTACGTGGAAAACTCGCAGCTCATGAAGACGCTGCAGGCCACCGAGCAGCGTCAGAAGAACGCAGAGAAGAAGAACTTCCAGCTGGAGGAGAAGGTCGGCGCCCTCAACAATCTGCTGAGGGAGATCGTGCCAGCGTCCCTCGCCACGTAGCCCCGAGGAACCCGCCATCGTCAAACAGTGTTATGATAGTCAGAGTGATGCCTCCTGGCGCTCCAACCAGCTTTGCTGCTCACCTTCACACCAAAATGTATTATGAAGCCACATTAAATTATGTTTTTAACGGATGCTGTCTGACTTTGCTAGTGTTATCTGGCTGCACCGCGGTTGTCATGGTAACGGGAAACAAAGCTGTTAGTGCACAAACATTTATTCACATCAGTTTAAAAAAAAAAAAAAAAGAAAGCGTGAGAGTCTTCAGGACATGACGTGCTCCAGGACGCCTTGTCGAATCAGGTGCTCGCATTTCCACCGTGGCAGGAAGTGCTGTGGACAGAATAGAGCGGCGTGACTTTGTGATGGAGAAGCCAAGCGTGGCGTGGAAGAAGAGCTGACCTGACTGTTCTTCTTGAGGAGGATTACGGTCCCGTCATCGATCTCAAGCTCGCCATGATCCATCAGACATCTCACCTGCACGGAGTCCAAGTAGGTCAGATCAATCCTGGTGAATATTGGCAGCGTCATCTCACGGAGAACCACGTGCACGCTTCACCTCGATGTAAAGACTCTTCGGCGGCTTCATGTCCTGAGTGATGTCCAGCCCGCCGCCGCCCCCGAGAGAGCGCATGAACGACGCCAGAGACTTCTTGTAGCACGCGAACCACTGAAGCTGCACACAGCCCGCACAAATGTGAGAAACGGTGGTGGACATTCACATGTTGCACGCACCTCCTCTGCGTTCATGTGGAAGCGCACGCTGGCGGGGAGCACGCTGCCGTATTCCCAGCGCAGAGCCCGGATCCTCAACAGGCGGTCGTACCTGAGGAGAAAAGGCGTCAGGTGACAGAGAAGAACGCGTGTCGTGTGTGTGTGTGGTTTACAGGTAGGCGGCGACGCAGCGTTGGTTCCGCAGCAGGCAGCAGTGACGCAGTCTGATGGAGGGGATCAAATCTGCTCGCTGGTCGCTTTTGGTCTCGTTACTGGAAGACAAAACAGCTGATCCATCACAGATTCCATCGTTGGCGCCGTGTCGAAGTGTGCGGGACGTACACGTCGCCTTGGTTTTGGTCGTACAAGGACTCAATCTCCTGCAGCACCTGGCGCACACCATCATCCTGCACAAGATCATTTCCTTTTTTCTTCTTCTCCACACAACCATCAAATGTTTTCTTGCGAACAGTCAATACTACAATGTAATATAAAACATTGTTTATGTATTTGCTGAATTGTGAAAGTAATACGTAGGTCTAATGGAACAAAATTAAATCTTTAAATATTTACTTGTGTTAATTTTTTTTAATTAAATACATAAATTATTAAATGAGCCTATGTATTTAATGTAAGTTAAATAATTATTCATTTAATTGTATATTTTATCCATGATTCAGTAAGTTTACAGATAATAGTCACACCATGAAATAATTGGAAACAATTTAATTGTGAAATAATCAAACCAATAATTAAATTATTATATAAATAATGGAACGTTTAGGTTCAATAAATAATGAAACATTGAATAATACATTTATGTACCTAATTCCAATTAAAATTACTTGGCACAGCAGTAATTACAGCTTTATTGTAGCATATATTTCATTATTTAGTGAGTTCACAGATAAAAAATTGTCACAAAAGTTCATGAAATACTTTGAAAAATCATTAAATTGTGAAATAATTAAACCAATAATAAATGATTATATAATTGTACATTCACATTAAATTATTGGCATTAAATAACACACTTATGTATTTAATTCAAATTATAAATGCTTGACACAGCAGCATTTAAAGATGTATTGTCCCATATGTTTCGTTATTCACGATTTATTGAACTATTTCATGATTTAGTGAGTTTACAGATCAAATATTGCCACACAAGTTCAAGAAATACTTGGAAAAATCCTTAAATTGTGAAATAATTACACCAATAATTAAATGATTATATAATTAATTGTACATTTACATTAAATTATTGGCATTAAATAACACACTTATGTATTTAATTCCAATTATAAATGCTTGACAGCAGTAATTAAATATTTATTGTCCCATATGTTTCATTATTCACGATTTAGTGAGTTTACAGATTTTTTTTAAAAATCATGAAGTGTTGATGAAATATTTCATGAAGTACTTGGAAAAATCATTAAATTGTAAAACTATCAAACCGATAATTAAATGCTTATGTTAATTATATTATAGAGTTAATTGAATGTGTACGTTAAATACATCAATGACACATTAAATAAGACATTGGAGTGTTTAATTCCAATTATAATTACTTGTCAGCATCAAGGGTTGGAATTGGGGGTTAAATCACCAAAAAATGATTCCCGGGCGCGGCCACCGCTGCTGCTCACTGCTCCCCTCACCTCCCAGGGGGTGATCAAGGGTGATGGGTCAAATGCAGAGAATAATTTCGCCACACCTAGTGTGTGTGTGACAATCATTGGCACTTTTACTTTAACGATTATATATTTATTGTCCCATTTTGACCCTCCGTAATAATTATGCACACGTGAAAGTGTGTGAAATTATTTGTAACTCACATTAAAGGCAGGAAGTTGTCCGTCATTCATCCGCTTGAGTTCTCGAATCAACTCGACGGCTTTCTCACAAAACATCCCAAACAAACAAAGGAATCAACAAAAGGTCCAAAAAAGTGAGAACTGCTCAACTCAGCAGCACAATAAAAACACTTGCTTTTGGCGCCAAAGGCGAGTTCCTGTGTTGTGGTCACGTGACGTTAAGGCGCCCGATTTGATAGGACGCTCATTCTGTTGCACTCACGTGATAGTACGGCGATGTCTTTAGGACAAACTTAATTTCCTCCATTTAAAAAGACGCAGTCTTCCAACAATCAAAACATTAGTTCACAACCTTCGAGACGAAGTCTATGTTTTAATTCAAAGTGATAAAATTGTGAACACTCGACAAACGTTCTTTGAAAAGCTTTGACTGTTTAGTTTGTCGCCGCTTTAAAGCAGCAATGGCCGCGGAGCTAACAATGTGACAGCAGGACGTTTGTTTTGAAGCCAGGGGTCGTTGCCGTGGCAACCAACGACTACGCAACTGGAAAATTGCGACAAAATAAGTTTTTAAAAAAAACCAACATTCGTAGCGAAGGAATGAATGCACAACTTTATATGCAGTGAAGCTGAGCCTGGTAGACTAAATATTAGTATAAGATAACATTGCAAAGCATCGCACTGCAAAAAGTCAGTGTTCAAAAACAAGAAAAAAAATACAAAATTTAGTGGTATTATGTTTGAACTAAGCAAAATTATCTGCCAATAGAACAAGAAGATTCGGCTTGTCAAGACTACCTTAAAATAAGTATATTCTCACTAGATGCCCGGTAATATTGGCCTGCCGATATTATCGACCGATAAATGCGTTAAAATGTAATATCGGAAATTATCGGTATCGGTTTTATTTATTATCTGTATCGTTTTGTTTTTGTTTTGTTTTTTTTGTTTTTAATTAAATCAACATAAAAACACAAGATGCACTTACAATTAGTGCACAAACCCAAACAACCTTCCTCCCCCATTTACACTCATTCACACTCATTCAAACAAAAAGGTTGTTTCTTTCTGTTATTAATATTCTGGTTCCTACATTATATATCAATATATATCATTACAGTCTGCAAAGGATACAGTCCGTAAGCACACATGATTGTGCGTGCTGCTGGTCCACTAATAGTACTAACCTTTAACAGTTAATTTTACTAATTTTCATTAACTACTAGTTTCTATGTAACTGTTTCTATATTGTTTTACTTTCTTTTGTATTCAAGAAAACGTTTGTAAATTATTTATCTTATTTTTTTATTTTTTTAAAGTACCTTATCTTCACCATACCTGGTTGTTCAAATTAGGCATAATAATGTGTTAATTCCACGACTGTATATATCGGTATCGGTTGATATCGGTATCGGTAATTAAAGAGTTGGACAATATCGGAATATCGGATATTGGCAAAAAGCCATTATCGGACATCCCTAATTCTCACTAATAACAAGTGCACTTTTCTTGGTAGAAAAAAAAAATTAGACCTTTTTTGCTCAATATGTTGAAAAATATTCTTAAATGAAGTATATGCTAGTGCCATTATCTTCAGCATCATGATTTTTTTTTTCATGCTTGAAGTAAGAAATTATTACTTTAAAAAAGTAGTTTTATACTTGTGAGTGTTGATGACACAGCTTAGCATCAGTTGATATTCTAGTTTCAAGCATGTTTTACTCAATATAGGTCATAACATCTCAGCAACAAGCTGTAATATCTTACTGAGATCATGCAGGACCAAAACCCTTAAAACAAGTAAAACACTCTAACATAAAATCTGCTTAGTGAGAAGAATTATCTTATCAGACAGAAAATAAGCAAATATCACCCTTGTTTGAGATATTTAATCTTACTTAGATTTCAGTTTTTGCAGTGCGTACGCACATCATAAACAAGAGTGTTATTGTTTTTAAACTGCCAGTTCATGTGTTGTAATGTTTAACTGTGGGGCAGTTTACACTAGAACGTGATAAAATAGAAGTCACTGATGAAAAATAAAAATAAATAAATAATTAAATTAAATCAAGCAGCTGTCACATATACCGTAATATTGTACATGCAATTGTTATATATTGTATATATGATATCGACATAATATAATATAATATATCAGTATATATAATATACTGTACATATATTATGTAAATATTACGTATATATGTTATATTTTATATCGCTATATTTAGTCTATTTATACCTGCATTGTCCTTTCCATCCTTACACTTTCCATCATTGTAACTGAGCTACAGTGTGGAACAATTTCCCTTGTGGATCATTAAAGTTTGTCTAAGGCTCAGTCTAAAAAGTAATGTGTTTCATGATGCTGCATTTCCTGTTTTCTTTCAAATGTTATCCCTTGCTCTGTTTTTTCTTTCTCTACACTGAATACTGTTTGGAAACTGTAGAGACTATAATTTGTAATACATATTTGGAAATATTTACGTGTTTATTTTCATGTACAATTCAAATGTAGATTCTCACATTCCAATAAGTGATTACATCATCATAAGACATTGTTGGTGTAAGTTGCAATTGCATATGTTTCATTTCACAAAATAAATGCACAACAATTCGTTTTTTGCTCCGAAGTCATTTTTAATGATTTCCTTTTTATTGGTGCCATCACTCAATTATTAAACACAAGTCAAACACTTTGGAAACCTGTGCAATCACATAATCTTGCTTTCAACATTGTATTGTATATTTACAATCATATAATCTTGCTTTCAACACTTTATTTCATAATTGCAATCATATTTTACAAGATGTGCCATTTTCAAACATATTGAAAGTCAAAGTGTGGCTTCAGATCAATTTTAAATCCAGACACAAGATCTAGTCTTTAACACATCAACGCAGTACCAATATTTAACAGAAGAAGAAATTATCCATTTTATGAGCAACATAGAGCATTTTTTCCTTTACAGTGTTACACTTTTTAGCACATGAGAAAATAATTACAGAAAATGTTTGATCTCATAATCATGAATTTGTTATCTCCCAATTTAACTTTCTAATCCCATAATTATGACCTAACTCATAATTTCGACTGGAAATGATAACTTTTTATATGAGTATTTCAACTTTATCTCATAAATAGGGCTTTTGTAGCGTTTATTATTATCCTCCCACTCTGATCACATTTTTGAGGCACTTAACATGCACGAAAACTTTTCACAGTTTTGCAAGCATTTTTGGTGAAAAATTCGATATTGTTGGTGCCCCAAACACTAAATTGACTCAATTTGAAAAAATTAGCCCACGTATAGTCACAAAAATTGCTGGAGACATATGTAATGACAGAAGTCACACAAAAGTCTCAATAACACATATAGGAAAACAAACAGGAAGTCATCCAGCTTGGTTTTTGTTGGCCATTTGTAGGCCAAAAACAGTAAGCATTTATACATATACACACACACGAACACTATATATATATATATATATATATATATATATATATATATATATATATATATATATATATATATATATATATATATATATATATATATATATATATATATATATATATATATATATATATATACACACACACACACACACACACACACACACACACATATATATATATATAATATATACCATATTTAGTGCGCAATATGTATTCCATCCATCCATTTCTACTGCTTGTCTCTCTTAGGTGCTGGAGCCTATCCCAGCTGCACTCTGTTTATTACAAATTTTGAGTTTTTCCATTATGTTTTACTTTTGTTACTGTATATGTAAAAACCTGCACTGCAACCATATAATTTTCCCATTGTGGGAAGAATAAAAGTCTAACTGTCATAATTATGACTTATATCTTATAAGACTTACCTCATAATTAAGACTTTTTATTTCGTAATCATGGCTTTTATCTCATAATTTCGACTTTGTCACATAATATTGACTTTTTATCTCGTTTTGTGACTTTCTTATCTCATAATATCGACTCTTTTTATCACACAATAATTTTTTTCCCCCTCATAATTAAAACTTTTTATTTCGTAATTATGACTTTTATCTCATAAGACTTTTTATCTCAGAATTTCGACTTTATCACATATTCATGACTTTTTATCTCGTGTTTATTTATGACTTTTTTTATCTCGTGTGTATGACTTTTTATCTCGTGTGTATGGCTTTCTTATCTCATAATATCGACTTTCTTATCACAGAGTCATGATTTTATCTCATGTTTATGACTTTCTTATCACATAATCATGACATTTTATCTTATAATTATGACTTACCATTGGGGTGTTCTGTTAGTGGCGGAAACAGCTTTTATTCGTAATTATTTAGCTGGTAAAAAACGTGTTTGTTTGGTTGGTTTTAATTGTTTGACGTTTAAATAAACGAGGTGCTCCTGAAGGCGTCGTTAACCGGATAAATAGCGTTGCAGTTGTTCCTACGCGCCCTTGGGACAGTGGATGCAGCACGGCGTGGTCACGCGGTGGTAAATCCGGGCTGTGATTGGCTGCTGCTCAGACGTTGGCTGCGGTCCTCAGCGGGGACTCGGCCGCACGCTCCCCGGCTTTAATGACTCTCCGTCAGCCGGCGTCGACAGGTCCACGGCGCCCGCCCACCGGCTGCTTTCCGCTTTAAGGCGTTTCACAGCGGCCCTTCAGCAATGCGGAAGCGGGACACGTCGTCGACCGTTGAAGAGGAGCCCCAGGAGCCCGCAGAGGACGCCAAGGCGGATGTGAGGCAGGCCGGTGGGTTGGGCCCTGCTCAGCAGCTCGACATGAAGCCTTTCAGGAGGTCAGACATTTCCTTTCCATCACGTCAGCTTTTCTACTCCTTTGTTCATAAAGCCGCAATCAGCTGAATGTGTTCGTACGAGCGGCAAGTGGACCTGGCTGGACCAGTGCCAACTTTCTGGTTTGACTGGTTTGTGCTGGTTGACTTGCTGCAACCGAACTCTGTTGTGTCCTTACGTCACTTCCTGTTCCATCAAGTCCTCTGCTAGTCTAATCTCTTCTATTCTGGTCACTGAGCTCCTGATTACAAATAAAACTTCCTGTGTCATCTCTGACCCCCATGTGGCCTTCCTCATGTGATGGTCGCCGCCGCTTCACCTTTGACCCCCCACTCTGGGTTCCGGAATGTTCCGTCATGTTCTCGTCTCTGCCGCGTCAGGTTGGGCGTGATGTCGAAGATGAGGAGGGTGGCATCGTGGCTGCTGGTGGTCTACGTCTGCATCCCCTTCATCGTCAAGCTGTGTCCCTCAATCCAGGCCAAACTCATCTTCCTCAACTTTGGTGAGTCACATGACCGCCGCCAGTCTTGTCGTGGCGATCAATGCGTGACCTTTGAACCCCTCAGTTAAGATTCCCTTCTTCGTCGACCTCAATCGACCTGCGGACGTGGGACTCAATCACACGCACAACTTCTACTTGGAGCCTGAAGAAGGACTCAAGATTGGAGTGTGGTTAGTCCTCATGTCTCACATTTATTACAACACATATGGTACATATATACACACACACACACACACATTATATATATACGCTTCTAGAAGACATCAAGTATTATATGTGTGATAGTGGTAGATGATGGGGTACTACTGTAACTGTGGCATTTGCTGCACACCCACTTTGTAAATAAGGGAAAGGCAAAAAAAATATTATACTTATTAGATGCTGATTATTATTATAATAATCATCTGACTAACACACGCACAGTGACACACAAACCCTAATGTTCCTCTATATCTATCTCTATCTATCTCTCTCTATCTAGATAGATAGATATAGAGGAACATTAGGGTTTGTGTGTCACTGTGCGTGTGTTAGTCAGATGATTATTATAATAATAATCAGCATCTAATAAGTATAAATAACATTTGCTTTTCCCTTATTTACAAAGTGGGTGTGCAGCGAATGCCACAGTTACAGTACCCCATCATCTACCACTATCACACATACAATACCTGATGTCTTCTAGAAGTGTGTGTGTGTGTATATATATATATATATATATATATATATATATATATATATATATATATATATATATATATATATATATATATATATATGTAATTTACATTACATTACATCTGGACATTTAGTATACTAAATAATACTTCCACACTTTAAATATGATACTAAATAATACATCTACACTTTAAATATGATACTAAATAATACATCCACACTTTAAATATAATACTAAATAATACATGTAAACATTAAATATGATACTAAATAAAACATCCACACTTTAAATATGATTCTAAATAAAACACCCAAAAATTAAATATGGTACTAAATAATACATCCACACTTTAAATATGATACTAAATAAAACATGTAAACATTAAATAGGATGCTAAATAATACATCTAAAAATTAAATATGATACTAAATAAAACATCTACACTTTAAATATGGTACTAAATAATACATCCACACTTTAAATATGATACTAAATAAAACATGTAAACATTAAATAGGATGCTAAATAATACATCTAAAAATTAAATATGATACTAAATAAAACATCTACACTTTAAATATGGTACTAAATAATACATCCACACTTTAAATATGATTCTAAATAAAACATCCAAACATTAAATATGATACTAAATAATACATTCGAACATTAAATATTATACTAAATAATACATCTACACTTTAAATATGATACTAAATAATACATCTACACATTAAATATGATACTAAATAATACATCTACACATTAAATAAGATACTAAATAATACATGTAAACATTAAATATGGTACTAAATAATACATCCACACTTAAAATTTGATACTAAATCATACATCTACACTTTAAATATGATACTAAATAATACATGTAAACAATAAATATGGTACTAAATAATACATCCACACTTAAAATATGATACTAAATAATACATGTAAACACTAAATATGATACTAAATAATACATGTAAACATTAAATAAGATACTAAATAATACATGTAAACATTAAATATGATACTAAATAATACATCCACACTTAAAATATGATACTAAATAATCAAGCAATCAATGAATGTTTATTTATATAGCCCTAAATCACAAGTGTCTCAAAGGGCTGTACAAGCCACAACGACATCCTCGGTACAGAGCCCACATATGGGCAAGGAAAACTCACCCCAGTGGGACGTCAATGTGAATGACTATGAGAAACCTTGGAGAGGACCGGATATGTGGGTAACTCCCCCCCTCTAGGGGAGACCGAAAGCAATGGATGTCGAGTGGGTCTGACATAATATTGTGAAAGTCCAGTCCACAGGGGATCCAACACATCAGCGAAAGTCCAGTCCATAGTGGGGCCAGCAGGAACCATCCCGAGCGGAGACGGGTCAGCAGCGTAGAGATGTCCCCAACCAATGCACAGGCTAGCGGTCCACCCCGGGTCCCGACTCTGGACAACCAGCACTTCATCCGTGGCCACCGGACCTGTGCAACTCCCCCTCCATAAGGGAGAGAGGAGCAGAGGAGAAAAGAAAAGAAAAGAAAAGAAACGGCAGATCAACTGGTCTAAAAAGGGAGTCTATTTAAAGGCTAGAGTATACAAATGAGTTTTAAGATGGGACTTAAATGCTTCTACTGAGGTAGCATCTCTAACTTTTACCGGGAGGGCATTCCATAGTATTGGAGCCCGAATAGAAAACGCTCTATAGCCCGCAGACTTTTTTTGGGCTCTGGGAATCACTAATAAGCCGGAGTTCTTTGAACGCAGATTTCCTGTCGGGACATATGGTACAATACAATCAGCAAGATAGGCAGGAGCTTGACCGTGTAGTATTTTATACGTAAGTAGTAAAACCTTAAAGTCGCATCTTAAGTGCACAGGAAGCCAGTGCAGGTGAGCCAGTATAGGCGTAATATGATCAAACTTTCTTGTTTTTGTCAAAAGTCTAGCAGCCGCATTTTGTACCAACTGTAATCTTTTAATGCTAGACATAGGGAGGCCCGAAAATAAAACGTTACAGTAATCGAGACGAGATGTAACGAACGCATGGATAATGATCTCAGCGTCGCTTGTGGACAAAATGGAACGAATTTTAGCGATATTACGGAGATGAAAGAAGGTCGTTTTAGTAACACTCTTATTAATGTGTGACTCAAACGAGAGAGTAATACATCTGAACATTAAATATGATACTAAATAATACATGTAAACATTAAATATGTTGCTAAATAATACATCTAAACATTAAATATGATACTAAATAATACATGTAAACATTAAATATGTTGCTAAATAATACATCTAAACATTAAATATGATACTAAATAATACATCCATCCATTTTCTACCGCTTGTTCCGTTCGGGGTCGCCTGGGGGCTGGAGCCTTGCTCAGCTGCTTTGGGTGGAAGGTGGGTTACACCCTGGACAAGTCGCCACCTCATCACAAAGCCAACACAGAGACAGACAACATTCACACTCACATTCACACACTAGGGCCAATTTAGTGTTGCCAATCAACCTATCCACAGGTGCATGTCTTTGGAGGTGGGAGGAAGCCGGAGTACCCGGAGGGAACCCACGCAGTCACGGGGAGAACATGCAAACTCCACATGTAAACATTAAATATGATACTAGATAATACATCCAAACATTAAATATGATACTAAATACATCTAAACACTAGATATGATACTAAATAATACATCTACACATTAAATATGATACCAAATAATACATCTACACATTAAATATGATACTAAATAATACATCCAAACATTAAATATTAAATAATACATCTAAACATTAAATATGATACCAAATAATAGATCCAAAATTAAATAAGATACTAAATAATACATGTAAACCTTAAATATGATACAAAATAATACACCCACATATTAAACATGATACTAAATAATACAGCTAAACATTAAATATGATACCAAATAATAGATCCAAAATTAAATAAGATACTAAATAATACATGTAAACCTTAAATATGATACAAAATAATACATCCAAATATTAAACATGATACTAAATAATACAGCTAAACATTAAATATGATACTAAATAATAGTGGCCCTGCGATGAGGTGGCGACTTGTCCAGGGTGTAACCCGCCTTCCGCCCGATTGCAGCTGAGATAGGCTCCAGCGACCCCAAAAGGGACAAGCGGTAGAAAATGGGTGGATGGACTAAATAATAGATCCAAAATTAAATATGATACTAAATAATACATGTAAACATTATATATGATAGTAAATAATACATGTAAACATTAAATATGATACTAAATAATACATGTAAACATTAAATATGACACTAAATAATACATGTAAACATTAAATATGATAATTAATAAATCTAAACATTAAATAGGATACTAAATAATAAAGTACATCTGTACATTTGACAGTCAATGAAAAATGTTATAATTGTATTTATGTAAACATTAAAAATCAATAAAATGTGTATTAAGTAATGATGAAATAAAAATACATACAATAAGTATATTTTCTAATATTTATGTACTATTTCAGTTTGAAATGTATTTATTCTTAAATCGTTGTCGAGTATGTGATTTGTGTGTCAGGCACACTGTTCCCGCTGAGATGTGGCGAGACGCTGAGGACAAACCGGGAGAGTGGTTTGACTCCACGCTAAGCTCCGCCCACCCAGCCATCCTCTATCTCCATGGAAACGCAGGGACCAGGTGACCCGCTCTTACACACATGCCAACAAATGTTGGCCATCTTGTTTTCAGTTGTGCTCCTGTTTGACTTCTTTCTCTGTGTGTGTAGAGGAGGCGACCACAGAGTTGAACTGTACAAGGTAACACCTGACCTTTCACCTCCGCACAATAGTGTTGACCAGTAGAGGGCAGTCTACCTGAATGACGTCGCCTGCCTTCTTTCAGGTCCTCAGTTCGTTAGGATACCACGTGGTGACGTTTGATTACCGGGGTGAGAGACACGCTTATCACCGCGTTTAGACCTTCTTACTGACGTGTGTGTGTGTGTGTGTGTGTGTGTGTGTGTGTGTGTGTGTGTGTGTGTGTGTGTGTGTGTGTGTGTGTGTGTGTGTGTGTGTGTGTGTGTGTGTGTGTGTGTGTGTGTGTGTGTGTGTGTGTGTGTGTGTGTGTGTGTGTGTGCGTGTGCGCGCAGGCTGGGGGGATTCTGACGGGTCCCCTTCAGAGTCGGGGATGACATCAGACGCTCTGTTCATGTACGATTGGCTGAAAGACAGGCGGGGCAAAAGGCCACTGTACATCTGGGGACACTCGCTGGGGACGGGGTAACCAGCGCACTTGAACGCAACACGCTGTCTGTAGCCCCGCCCTCCCCCTTGTTTACATGTGACATCTTTGTTTTTGTTTTCTTCCAGGGTTGCCACCAACCTGGTTAGACATCTGTGTGACAGAGGTAAAGTGCGATACCACTGATATTCTTTCCGATTTGATACCGAGTAAATTTCATGCTGGTATCTGCGATACCGATACTTTGTGCAAATATAGCTAGCATGTTAGCTACATTTTAAACAGTTGTGTGTTTTCAATTAACATGTCTATCTAAAAAAAAAAAACAGTAAAAATGTAAGAAAAAGAGCAAAAATGGGAATGTATTGAGAAACAGCTCAACTTTTTAAACTAATAGTTAATAATATACTTA